>NC_142884.1:52333339-52484855 GCF_051225735.1 Oryctolagus cuniculus | reverse complement strand
AATTATCATTTATTATTAGCTTATGTGAATTGGTAGCTACTACAAAGAATATTCTTCATTTAAATTATGACATTTTCCCACATTTGAACAAGTAAACTTTAGAGTATTTATTTTTTTGTTTGGGTTTTTTTTTCCATTGTTGTTTTGGTGTGTATCCAAGGAGGATTTATGAATCAGGTAATTATCATTCCTGTAGAGTTTTCTTGGATCTCTGAGGTGAAACTTGCTACCCCTTTCACGTTATATCTCAGTGGGGGATTCTAACAGTCTGACACTATCCTAAAAAAGAGTAATGTAATTTTGAAAGCCTCTAGACTTTTTTTGTGATTTTTAAGAACTGTTTTTTTCATAACACACATTTCCATGAACTTCTGGAAGATCCTTCCCAGATACTGATTTCAATATTTTTTGCATCAAAACAAAGATCTTTTAGTTCTATTTCCCAAAAACTTTTTTTGAAGTACCCTCTGTATTGATGAGTGCATGTCACCTGTTTCTGGCTACTGAATTATATTTTATTCACAGCATGACTGGGTGTTTCCCACAGTTGAGGCTGGCCTCATGTGACTAATAGGCCTTCAAGCCTCTAAGAGGCTACATGTCTGCATAGCATGATGTCTCAGCTGGAATTTAACATCTATTACTATCTTGTTTTGTGACCTTTGACAAGTCTCTTAACCTTTCTGAGAATCTCTTAACATTTCTGCAGTTCCAGGCTTTGGAAAGTATGGGAAACAATAGACACAGTTCTTGCCTGTCAGAGGTGGTATGAGGACTAATTAGCCAATGTTTGTTAAGAGCTATATAAATGCTAAGTATTATGATTATTCTTTACTCATGTTAGCATTACAAAATGTCAGTGTGTTGAGTGGGAGAGGAAGATAGGGTTATGGAACCCTGGTGGAGTATGACTCTTTTATAAGTTTCCCCTCTTCAGTGAAATTATTAGAACTGTGTTTAGTCACCCTGATTAATGGCTTCATTATTACCAGGAGATAGCAATTAGCTCATTTGAAATTACACATACAGCTATAATTCTCAGTTTTATATATACAAAAAGACTCAAAAAGACCTCACAGGATAATCTGCAAATCACTGGATTACAGTGAGATGTGATTGCTCCTTGAGATACAAAGTCCTTATCTAAATATTTTGAGTTAAACTTGTTCTGTGCAGGACCAAAGCAACATCAGGTCCCCCAAAGAGAACTGGGATGTTCCATTAACTGACTCATTGCCTACATTCAAATATAGAGCCTGGCTGGTGACTCTGGGTCAATTAATCACTTACAAGTAACTCCATTTTTTAGAACTACAGTGTTGAGCAGTGGGCAATAAAATCAAACACACAAAAAAAAAATAGTAAATATATAAAGGCAATAGAGCTTTTAGTTAATCACTCTATAAGTATGCATAACAATATTTGACTCTGAAGGGTCTTCTGTTCCCTCCACCACTGCATATATTTTAGTGTTTACTATCTGGATACTTTTATGCCTGAAGCGACCTATTATCCTGATTGCATACATATCCTTAAAGCAATGGGGTCCAAGCTTAGTGAAAAATATTTTATCACATATATTCAGATCAACGTAATGATTTTTGATAGATATCTTAGGAACAGTCATGTATCTTCTAGTATTAACAAATTCTTTAAAATTATATATTATCTTATTGGCATTCTAAGACAAATAGTCCCCAACCCTAGTAGGTTGCTGAAAGTCATTGGTAAAGACAGCAACTTCTCAATCCTTTTTTATAAGTAAATAGTGCTCTCAATATGCCACCACCAACACCTAAAGAGAGCAAGGTGATAGGGAATTCACACAGAGGCTCATACAGAGGAGGGAGGTTAGGAAAGCTTGTGTTTAATTAGATCCATGTTTCCTCACACTGGATCAGTTCCCCCGTCACATAAGACATCCAAACCTAAAAATTTTTATATGACAACTCAGAGATGAGTAACAGCTGAAAATAAATTTCTGAAGAGATCATACTATATTTTTACTGCCTTACATACCACATTACTCTTATCTCTGAAGTCAATATTGCATAATTGACACTGAGTTGTCTAAAACACCACATATGAGTAACATCCATTGGTTAGCAGGTAAAGATAAACAACACATCAAAAGATGCATGTTAATAGAAATCCACCACGAGTATCTGAAAAGTAATAGCATTAGCCAAGATGTCATGTAACTATTTAGAAGTCAAAGACTTACTTTCAGTTTGAACAAATGCTTCTCCATCACATGCACTTGAATTTCTTTTTCTTTCAAAACATAATAAGTGGCGTTTGTCTTTTTACCTTCCCCCTACAGACTGCCAGATTATTATAAAATGATACTTTATAGAAGTAGGTATGGTACACCAATTCAAACACAATTGTATCATCATTTCAAGCTCAATAGGCACAAAACATGTCTCTTACGTGGCAATTCCCAGATTGTTGTCAGAAAATAGACACAAATCAGCTGAAAAGCTTATATTTATTCATACCTAAGAAAGATTTTCTTGTCAATAACCATGTATGGATTTTCCCCTACTGATTTAAACAAAAGGAAGATCCAAAATGTTTTGGCAATTTATTTTTGTCTTCATTTATATCTCTACAGAAATAGAGTTAATATTATATGGTGCCAATATATTCTGAACAGAGTGATACTCTGGGTACAGCTATGACCTTTTCCCCTGTAATTAGTTCCAACTGAAATTAGATTCAGTAAAAAGCACGGCTCCAATTAG
Organism: Oryctolagus cuniculus; assembly: GCF_051225735.1. Lineage (NCBI taxonomy): Eukaryota > Metazoa > Chordata > Mammalia > Lagomorpha > Leporidae > Oryctolagus > Oryctolagus cuniculus. The sequence goes on along the minus strand of NC_142884.1, from coordinate 52,482,108 downwards.
AGCTAAATCAAAACAAAACTCAGGGCTTGATTTCATATAGCAAAATTGTTGAGGGAAAAAGGAGGTGGAGGAAGAAGGGATCTTCTTCAAATTTAGCTGAGCAGATTGAACCAGCTGGTAAATCCTTTGAACTCTAGCAAAAAGTGCATTTATTTCTATGTTAATATTTCCTGACTCATTGAGATTTATAGTTTCACCTTGAGTGACCAGTTTTCCAATACTCTGCAAACAGTAAATAAAAATTCTTCACAGTTCTGATATAGGAAAACATATATTTCCTCCAGGAGAAAATAAGTAAAATTGTCTTGCCTCCTTTGAGGATAACATTATAAAACAGCAAGTTGAGATAATGAGAGTTACTAGTCGTCTCCTCCTAAGTAGCTCTATGTATCTCCCTAACACGCAAATGAGTCTGTAACATCAAGTTTCTTTCTAAATCAAATTCCCTTATCTGTAAAACAAATATATTAAAAAGAAAGCAAATAAGCCAAAAAAGATAGTAAAGTTAGAATGTCTTTCACAAGACATCCTATAAATGAGTTATATTTCTTTGTTTTCCCTTACTGAACTAGTGTTAAGCCATCAAGTAAGAAAGTACATGATCTAACCAGAATACAGACTTCATGAAATATAAGGGTAATTTCAAAAAGTCCATGGAAAGTGAAATTCAAAAGAAAGTTTAGGAACAGACATTCAATCTAGTGAATAAGATGCCCACAACCACATCAGAGTACCTAGGTTAAATTCCCAGTTCCAGTTCCTGATTCCATCTTCCAACTAATGCAGACCCTGGCAGGCAGCAATGATAGCTCTAGTAATTAGGTTCCAGCCTATGAGTGAGATGTGAATTGAATTCCTGGACTCTGGGCCCTCATGTAACCGCTGCAAGTATTTGGAGAGTGAACAAGGCAATAGAAGGTCTCTTTCCCTCTTCCTCTTTCTCTCTCTCTCTCTCAATAAATTTTAAAATTTAAAGATAAAGTTTATTTTGGTATGAAAAAATCTGAATGACATCCACTGGTGTCCCTGGGTCTTCTTGTGTCACAGTACAACTTGTGGTACACATATGTAGGAGTCCTGCACTGAGAAGGGCATGATTATCAAGCATTCAGACATTTCTGGTATAAAGATTTGGTCACAAGATGAGATATTCAGATCTGCAAAGGTGAAGCTGAGGATTAGAACAGTTTATGAAGGCCAGTGGAAGAGATAATGAGGATCAGTGATAGCCCCAGGATCAGTATCTATGGAAGGAGTTCATTTCCATATGCCTCCTTCTTTTTGAAAATCCTCCTCAAAATTAAAGGTCTCCAGAGAAGTTAATTTCTTTTTTTTTATTTAATGAGCATAAATTTCCAAAGTACAGCTTATGGACCACAATGGCCTCCTCCCCCCACCCCGTATCTTCCCTCCCATCCACAACGCTCCCCTCTCCCACTCCCTCTCCCCTTCCCCTTCACATCACGATTAATTTTCAATTATCTTTATATACAGAAGATCAATTTAGCTTATGTTAAGTAAAGATTTCCACATTTTGCTCCCACACAGAAACACAAAGTGTAAAATACTATTTGAGTACTAGTTATAGCATTAATTAAACACCTAAGAGTAATTGTGTATTAATTACAGAGTTCAACCAATAGTTTTAAGTAGAATATAAAATGCATCTTTTGTATTGTTGTGGCTTCCCCCCCGACCTCCCTCCCTCCCGTGGCCCTCCCCTCACCCACTTCCTCTCCCATCCCGCCTATCATCACGTTTCATTTTCAATTACCTTCATATACTGAAGATCAACTTAGTATATACTAAGCAGGGATTTCAACAGGTTGCACTCACACAACCGAACCAGGTATAGGGTATTGTTCGACTAGTAGTGTTGTTTTTGAGTTTCATAGTTAAACATATTAAGGACAGAGATCCTGCGTGGGGAGCATGAACCCAGTGACTCCCGTTGTTGATTTAACAGTTGGCACTCTTACTTATGATGTCAGCAATCACCCGAGACTCTTGCTATGAGCTGTCTAGGCTATGGAAGCCCCTTGAGTTCAGCAACTCTGAATTTGTTTAGTCAAGGCCATATCACAGTGGAGGTTCCTTCCTCCCTTCAGAGAAAGGTGCCTCTCTCCTTGATGGCCTGATCCTTCTGCTGGGGTCTTGTTCACCAGGATCCTTCATTTAGATTGTTTTTTGCCACCGTGTCATGGCTTTCCATGCCTGCGAGACTCTCATGGACCTTTTAGTCAGATCCGAATGTCCCAAGGGTTGATTCTGAGGCAGGAGTGCTGTTTTGGGCATTTGCCATTCTATGAGTCTGCTGTGTGTCCTGCTTCCCCCGCAGGATCATTCTCTCCCTTTTGATTCTATCTTTCATTATTTGCTTACACTGGTCTTATTTGTGTAATCTCTTCGACACTTACCCTATCTTTTTGATCAGTTGTGTATTTATATTTGTCACTTTACCAAGTGTGCTGGCATTGGTACTTGCCTCCTTGGTAAGGTTGAGTTGAAATCCCCTGGCACATTTCCAGTTCCACCATTGAAGGTAGGTCTGAGTGAGTATGTGCCATCCTATCTCCTCCCTCTCTTATTCCCACTCCCATGTTCCACAGAGATCAATTTTCTGTTAATTTTTAAACGCTTAAGAATGGTTGTGCATTGATTGCAGAGTTCTACCAGTGGTCTTGTGTAGAGCATACCGAGCAACAACAACAACAACAAAAATACTAAAGGAACAAAATAGTAAGTTGTTCCTCAATAGTCTAGACAAGGGCTGCTCATGTCATTGTCTCTCATAGTGTCCATTTCACTTCAATGGGTATCATTTTAGGTGCTGGTTTAGTTGCCATCGATCAGGGAGAACATGTGATATTTATCCCTTTTGGACTGGCTTATTTCACTCAGCATGATGTTTTCCAGCTTCCTCCATTTTGTTGTAAATGCCCGGATTTCATTGTTTTTTACTGCTGTATAGTGTTCCATAGAGTACATATCCCATAGTTTCTTTATCCAGTCATCCGTTGATGGACATTTAGGTTGATTCCACGTCTTAGCTATTGCGAATTGAGCTGCAACAAATATTGAGGTGCAAATGGCTTTTTTCACCCCTTTAATTCCATTTGGGTATATTCCAAGGAGTGGGATGGCTGGGTCCTGTGGTAGTGCTATATTCAGGTTTCTGAGGACTCTCCAGACTGGCTTTACCAGTTTGCATTCCCACCAACAGTGGATTAGTGTCCCCTTTTCTCCACATCCTCGCCAGCATCTGTTGTTGGTTGATTTCTGTATGTAAGCCAATCTAACCGGAGTGAGGTGGTATCTCATTGTGGTTTTGATCTGCATTTCCCTGATGGCTAGGGATCCTGAGCATTTTTTCATGTGTCTGTTGGCCATTTGGATTTCCTCTTTTGAAAAATGTCTGTTAAGGTCCTGGCCCATTTTTTTATTGGGTTGTTTGTTTTGATTCTGTGGTGTTTTTTGATCATTGTGTAGATTCTAGTTGTTAATCCTTTATCTGTTGTGTGGTTTGCGAATAACATCTCCCATTCTGTTGGTTGCCTCTTCGCTTTCCTGTTTCCTTTGCTGTTAAGAAACTCTTCAATTTGAGGTAATCCCATTTGTTTATTTTATCTTTGATTACCCGTGCCTGTGAGGTCTTCTCCAGGAATTCTTCGCCTATTCCGATATCTTGAAGGGTTTCCCCTATGCTCTCAATTAGTTTCATGGTGTCGTGGCACATCTCTAGTTCTTTGATCCATGTTGAGTGGATTTTTGTATAAGGTGTAAGGTAGGGGTCTTGCTTCATACTGCGACATGTGGACATCCAGTTTTCCCAGCACCATTTGTTGAAAGAGGCTGTCCTTGTTCCAGGGGTTGGTTTTAGGTCCTTTGTCGAATATGAGTTCGTTATAGATGTTTGGATTGATCTCCGGTGTTTCTATTCTGTTCCATTGGTCTATCCATCTGTTTTTGTACCAGTACCAGGCTGTTTTGATTATAACTGCACTGTAGTATGCCTTGAAGTCTGGAATTGTGATGCCTCCGGCCTTGTTTTTATTGTTAAGGATTGCTTTAGCTATTCTGGGTCTCCTTTTTCTCCATATGAATTTCAGCATCGTTTTTTCTAGGTCTTTGAAGAATGACTTTGGTATTTTGATTGGTATTGCATTGAACTTGTAAATTGCTTTTGGGAGAATGGACATTTTGATGATATTGATTCTTCCAATCATGAGCATGGCAGGTTTTTCCATTTTTTTGTGTCATCTTCTATTTCTTTCTTTAGTATTTTGTAATTTTCATCATAGAGGTCTTTGACCTCCTTGGTTAAATTTATTCCAAGGCACTTTATTGTTTTTGTGGCTATCGTGAATGGGATTGATCTTAGTAGTTCTTCCTCAGCCCTGGCATTGTCTGTGTATACAAAGGCTGTTGATTTCTGAGCGTTGATTTTGTATCCTGCTACTTTACCAAACTCTTCTTTTTTTTTTCTTTTTTTTTTTAAATTTATTTAATGAGCATAAATTTCCAAAGTACAGCTTATGGACCACAATAGCCTCCTCCCCCCCACCCCGTGTCTTCCCTCCCATCCACAACGCTCCCCTCTCCCACTCCCTCTCCCCTTCCCCTTCACATCACGATTAATTTTCAATTATCTTTATATACAGAAGATCAATTTAGCGTATGTTAAGTAAAGATTACCACACCAAACTCTTCTATGAGTTCCAGTAGTCTCTTATAGGAGTTTATTGGGTCCCCTATATATAGTATCATGTCATCTGCAAACAGGGATAGTTTAACTTCCTCCTTTCCCATTTGTATCCCTTTAATTTCTTTTTCTTGCCTGATGGCTCTGGCTAACACTTCTAGGACTATATTGAATAGCAATGGTGAGAGTGGGCATCCCTGTCTGGTGCCAGTTTTCAATGGAAATGCCTCCAACTTTTCCCCATTCAATATGATGCTGGCCTTTGGTTTATCATAGACTGCCTTAATTGTGTTGAGGAATGTTCCTTCTAACCCCAATTTGCTTAGGGTTTTCATCATGAAAGGGTGTTGTATTTTGTCAAATGCTTTCTCTGCATCTATTGAGATAACCATATAATTTTTGTTTCTCAATTTATTAATGCAATGTATTACATTGATTGACTTTCGAATATTGAACCATCCCTGCATACCAGGGATAAATCCCACTTGGTCCGGGTGAATGATCTTTCTGATGTGTAGTTGGATTCAGTTTGCCAGAATTTTATTGAGTATTTTTGCATCTATGTTCATCAGGGTGATAGGTCTGTAGTTTTCTTTCTCTGTTGTGTCTTTTCTGGGCTTAGGAATTAAGGTGATATTGGCTTCATAGAAGGAATTTGGAAGGATTCCCTCTCTTTCAATCATTTGGAATAATTTGAGAAGAACTGGGGTTAGTTGTTCTCTAAATGTCTGGTAGAATTTGGCAGTGAAGCCATCCGGTCCTGGGCTCTTCTTTTTCAGTAGTGCATTTATTACTGATTCAATTTCTTCCATGGTTATGGGTCTGTTTAGATTTTCTATATCTTCACGGCAGAGAAGTTAATTTCTAACAGAGAAGTTAATTTCTGAACCTGTGGGGAAAGTAGATCTGTGGTCCAAGAGTGGACTATCATTACCGTGGGAATGTTCCTTAGAGATCTCCTACTCTTTGGAGGGTGACAGACTCCCAAGAACCCAATTTTAGAGGTCAGTAGACCTTTCATAGAAACATTCCAATACTCTGGCTCAGCTCCTACTTTCTAGTCCCTTTCACAGTATAACTTATCCAACAACAAACATTATTGATCCAACATAGATTGAGTATCTAACTCCAGTCCCATTATCTCTTCCTAATGAGGAAGGACTACTGAGCAAAATATGGCTTTCACAGATTTAGCTTTAGAGAAGGCATCCACTGATCACACTCCATCTGTTAAGATCAGAAGTCACAGCTCTCCAGATATGACAAATATAACCTCCACAATTCCTCTGATGTAAAAGAATCTACTTTCTTCAGAGGCAGCTTTTTCCATCTGGGGATAATTCTAAATAGTTCTCTCCGCCTCTGAATACTTTGGGGCTTGCATGAAGACATTGTTTTGTAAGGTAACACAGATGATATCTGCTGCCTCTCAGAATTTCAATAAGTGACCAGAAATCTGCAATCGTTTGAGCTTCTAGAAATCTCACTGTTTGGTGAGAGTTTGACCACCACTACAGAGGAGGAAAATATCAATCAGAGGATTGCAATATCAATGGTTATTGCAGACAGAGCAAATCACCATATTACTTAAAACAATAAGGAATGACCTAGAAGGAGAGAAATTCAGATTTATCATTTTTTCTGCTCACATTTCCATTTTGTTTTCTAAATGTCAATTTCTCTAGAATGCAGTGTTCACTAGGAGTCGGCATCTAAAAGAATTTTCGTTGTTTAAAGCTGTTTTACAAATGAAATCCATCTTCCTATGGTGCACAGCATCACTTAGGGAAAATCCTTTTGGGAGAGACATTAAAGTAATATCTCAGTTTTATTATAATGGAGCTCCATACTTACAGAAATTACTCAACGCAAAAACCTTCTTTTCCCTTGCCATTTGAGAGAGTGTGCTCTAAGCAAATTCTTGGAATAGCACTGAAAACACTGACAGGAGCAAAGAAAGCCTCACTATTGACCAGAAAGAAAGAAAAAGAACCTGCCCCCTTAATGTGTAGTCATACAAAATTTGCTTCTTAAACTTTCTCATATCTAATGGCAAAAATAACATGACATGTGGCTGGTGAATGGGGCACTGCTAAAATTTGGAAAAATATGTGTTTTGATGACAAAGTGGTCTACTTTTGAGTCTCATCCCTTTAATTTACAAACTATGTGCCATATTGACAAGTTGCTCGACATTTTTGAGCCTCAGTTTCCTACCTGGAAACAATGAGAACAAAGCGCCTCTTAGGCTCTTCATAAAAGTCAAGTAAGTTAGCATCCTGGATGCATAGTGCCTGACTTTTCAAAGGGTTCAAGAAGTGGTCCATTAAAGGAATGAGACTCAAAAAGTAGACCACTCTGTCATCAAAGTACGTATTTTTACAAATTGTAGCAGTGCCCCATTCACCAGCCACATGTCAACGTTATTTTTGCCACTGGATATAAGAAAATTTAAAAAGAAAATCTGATATGACTGCAATTGAGGGGGCAGGTGCTATGCCTCAAAAATTTAAAAAAAAGAAAGAAAGAAAAAGAAACAAAGAAATAAGAGAGGTGGGAGGGAAGAAGGGAGGAATTTAAAAATCTGTTTAAAAGCCAAACAAATGAGTGAAAAAGGTTAATGACCATCAAGGTTATGTAATGGGGCTGGGTTTGTGGTACAGCATGTTCAACTACCACTTGGGACACTGGCATCTCACATGAGTGCTGATTCAAGTCCTGGCTGCTCCACTTCCAATCCAGCTTTCTGCTAATGCTTCTAGGAAAGCAGTGGATGATGGCCCAAATGCTTGTGTCCCTGCCACCCATGTGGGAGACCCAGATGGAGTTCCAGGCTCCTGGCTTTGGTCTAGCCTAGTCCCAGCTCTTGGGACCATTTGGGGAATGAATCAGCAGATGTACGGTCTCTCTCTCTCTCTCTCTCTCTCTCTCTCTCTCTCCGTCTTCCCCTTTCTCTAAGTAACTCTGCCTTTCAAATAAATAAATCAACCTTTTTAAAGGAAAGATTATCTAATGCCCTATATGCATCCCTACATCCATGTGTGTTCAAATACAAAAAGGTTTATGTCCAGATGGCAAGGAGAGCTAGAGTTATTCACAAATACCCTTTGCTTTGTGTTTTACAAGTACTATTTGGTTTAATCTTAACAATCCTCTGATTCAGAGAATATAGTCCCGATTTTACAGATGAACAAACTAAAGTCAAAAGAGAGTTTAACTAAAAGTGTTCAGTTACTAGCCACTAACAGTGGCTCAGACAAGTAAAGCATTGTTTCTCATGCAGTAGGAAGTCTAAGGTGGGCAACAGACGCTAGTGCTGTGTTAATGTTGCCATCAGGAATTCAGGCTCCCTGAAAAACTATGGCTGGCAAGTGGACTTTTATCCTTATTTTTTCTTTTCTTTTTTTTTTTTAATTTATTTGAAAGAGTTACAGAGAGAGAGAGATCTTCCATCTGCTAGTTCACTCTCCAGATGGCCACAAAGGCCAGAGCTGCGCTAGTCTGAAGCCAGCAGCCAGGAGCTTCTTCCAAGTCCCCCACGTGGGTTCAGGGGCCCAAGGACTTAGGTCATCTTCTACTGCTTTCCCACGCCATAGCAGAGAGCTGGATTGGAAGAGGAGCAGCTGGTTCTAGAACTGGCACCCATATGGGATGCCAGCACTTCAGGCCATGGCTTTAACCCGCTGCACCACAGCACTTGCCCCGATATCCTTACTTCTTCAAGACAGATGATGGATCTCAAGTATTTTAAAGGCATTCCTACTAGAAACATAAAGATTATAGAAGAGCAAAGGATAAACAGAAAACAGCCATGCCAGCCAAATGTGTCCCTTTTTATCAGAAGGATAAAATACTTTCTGAGAGCCCCACCCAAAATGTATCTCCTTTTCCAAAACTCCAAACCTATATGCAACCACCTATATCAGTAAGGGCAGCCAGTGAATTGATTACTCCAAACTCAAGTGCAGCTCTGAATAAAATCAAGGTTAGTAAGGAGTTAATAATCATTCAGACCTTAAAATAAGATCTGATAGAAAATAAGTGCTGTGTATTTAATTAAAGATTTAAAGCAATGAATTATGAAAAAAACTGGGACTGGCTATTGAGTATGTAAATAGAATTATTTAACACAGAGGTAAATGACATAAGATACAGCTAGCAAATGGTAGTGCTGTAACTCCCTCCTTCGTTTTTCTGATTTCTAGGTTTCCTTTTGTTTTTGTGTTTACTTACTTTTGCTTTTCTTATTATTCCATAACATCCCCAACAACACACATAGTTTTAAATTTTAAATTCTAAGGTGAAAATGTTTATGATTATCACACAACTATCATGGTTACAGCTTAAAATATTAATATTATAAGTAATGAATTCAGTTATCAGAAAACAGACATGCTAGCCTAACCAATTTCATTCTCTTGTGGCTTCCTGAAAATTTAAGGTGCAAGGCTTGAAAAAGACCAAGAGTTATGTTGGCATTCACAGAAGTTTAACGTTGGTTAAATTTAAGAACCCCAGACTATTCTAATTCTGCCATTTAACCTAGAGCCTGCGTAAAGAAATCATACCTATAAGACTTTCATTTCCTCCTAATGCTATCATTTGTATTTTTTGTTTTGCTTTGATAAAGTCATCTGGAAAGGCACTTGTAAGCAAATAGAACCACTAATAAACTAGAAGTGAAAGAAGAACACGACTCCCCAGTCTGACAAACAAGCACTAAATTGTGATGTGGGACTGCTTCTTGTTGGCTAGTTTGATAGCATTTCTGATTTTGGCCCTTAATTTAGTGAGTGATCTTAGGATGCTGTGTCAACTATTGACAGTACATCCATACATCAACACAGTTGGTAACCTCCTTTGTTTGACCTTAGAAGTCCTTAAATGCCAAATATCATCTTCCATATACAGACACACCAGGTCAATTCAGGTTTGTTCTAGACGGCAGAAGAGAGAATCAAAGATCAGCCCTTATAAAAATTCATTACTGATGAATATTGAAATACTACTGGAAAATTAATCAGTATTTTTTAAACATGAAGAGATTAATGTCAGCCTGTTCTATGGGAGACAGAACCAACTACTACACTATAGAAGAGATATTAAAAGTGCTGATTAAGAATTTTTAAATAAATATGTATGTGAATGTGAAAATGACGAACTTTGCAAAGGTCAACCAAGGATAGAAAGCAAATAGAAAGCTAAATATGAAGAGTACAGTGATATAAAAGATGTCCAGAAGATTGTACTTCTCAACAGTCTAGCCACATTCAGAGTTCATATTTACTCTACCTAAAGTACCTCTTCACTAATCAAAGAAAGAGTTTGGCCTTTTGCTTTAGCCAAAATCCACTGTGGATTCAGTGGATATCTACTGACTAGGTCAAGACTTTAAGAACCCAATCAAATAATGAAATCCCAAGTGCTTCCTAAAAAGAAATTACTGTTTTCTTTTCATGTGGATTATGACTTGCTTAAACCCCAGTGACTGTTCAGTTTCTGCTTACAGAAGACAAATATTTGCTAATTAAGGATAAGAATAGATAAAACTAGAAGGTCAACCTGTTTATTCCTCACTAGAAATCACACAAGGAGGCTGATACTGTCCAAAGTGCATTTTAGAATTTAGAAATTCTTGTCATGTCTTCCATACACAGACACTGTTACCACACTTTAACCTGCCTTCCTTTGTGAGAATGTTATTGTGAGCTCTGGATGAGAACAAAGAATTTCTGTCCTAGACACTGTAAAACTAATTGCACCCTGAACCTTGGATAACCTCTAGTTTATCTTCTGAAATCAGAAGACTAAGTTATTTAAGTTGGTTTCTCTTCTACAACATGATGATATTGACAGTATGTATACCATGAGCTTTTGATTCAACTTGAAGAAAACCATGCAGTGAAGTGTTTAACATAATTCTTGGGTACTAAATAAATCCAAAATATACAATAGTACTTATTTTTAAAAATGTGTCCTCTCCTTAGGTAGATGGCATCAAATTTTCTTAAAATAGATTTGAAGTAGAATCATAAATAGTATTTTTCTCAATCACTCTGCCTTTTTAGGATATTAACAAACTACCTAGCTCCATGAGTATACATTCTTTTTTTTTTTTTTTTTTTGACAGGTAGAGTTATAGACAGTGAGAGAGAGAGACAGAAAGAGAGGTCTTCCTTCCATTGGTTCACCTCCCAAATGGCCGCCACGGCCAGAGCTGCACCTATCTCAAGCCAGGAGCCAGGTGCCTCCTCCTGGTCTCCCATAGGGGTGCAGGGCCCAAGCACTTGGGTCATCCTCCACTGCCCTCCCAGGCCACAGCAGAGAGCTGGACCGGAAGAGGAGCAACTGGGACTAGAACCTGGCACCCTTATGGGATGCCAGCACCGCAAGCGGAGGATTAACCATGTGAGCCACAGCACCGGCCTCCGAATATACATTTTTTTTTTTTTTTTGACAGGCAGAGTGGACAGTGAGAGAGACAGAGAGAAAGGTCTTCCTTTGCCGTTGGTTCACCCTCCAATGGACGCCATGGCCGGCGCAACGTGCTGATCCGATGGCAGGAGCCGGGTACTTATCCTGGTCTCCCATGGGGTGCAGGACCCAAGGACTTGGGCCATCCTCCACTGCACTCCCTGGCCACAGCAGAGAGCCGGCCTGGAAGAGGGGCAACCGGGACAGAATCCGGTGCCCCGACCGGGACTAGAACCCGGTGTGCCGGTGCTGCAAGGTGGAGGATTAGCCTAGTGAGCCGCGGCACCGGCCCCGAATATACATTCTTAATATGAAGCCAATTCTCTAGCACTCAGTGACTCACAGTCTGAATAAATGGATTAATGCCTTTCCTTTTCTTTGGGAATGGAGTGATATAGTGGAAGAATGCAGACTCATCAGAGTAGGAAGCATCATCCATTTCAAGAAGAGAGGGAAGATCTTTCAGGAATGTCAGAGCCCCTGCTCATAATGCCTCAGTACACAAATGGATATGTATCAAGGTGCCTCTCATTTGCTTTAGCAAAACTCCTCTCTGAGAGGAATTAATTAAAACATTGAGGAATCACAGCTGAGCCTACAACTTGAGCAAAAGCCAGATATTGAAAAAGGTCTTCTTTCCATTGTATTATTTATTGTTGGTATAAATATTCCAGCTGCTTCCCAGAATGCTAAAACAATGCTTCAAAGATGTCATACATTTAATCTCCCCTGCCCCATGAGGACTAGAAAAATGAGTCATGATATGAGATGGTTCTCCTATAAACACTCTGGTCCTGCAACAGTGGAATGGAGGAAAATAAGACATCGTGGGGCTCAAGCAATGAACCCAGAGCGCAAACGGTCCCTAAGAATACAGTGACAGGCTTGTCCAAAGTACCATGCCAGCCTAAATTTGTGACCTTGCTAAACGTCACTGTAACAAATGCATCAACAACCTTTGATGAGTAATTTCACTCATTGAATTATACAGTAAAATGATCGAAGTTGATATATCTTTTACTCTCAAATTTTTATTCTGTCTGTACCCAGACCTCTCTTTTAAATGTCAGCTCATAAAACTGTCTATTCTTTAGGAATATCCTACTTACAGATTTTAAGCCAATACATATCCATAGTCTGGCTTCTCCTCCTTGTTGCCTCTCTAAGCACATGGCGCCACAATTTCCCCCAGCAAACACCACCCTTGATAGCCTCTTCTCCGGTACTAAAATAATCATGTTTTATCAAGACTATATATTTGTAATCTTTTCCTCCATCCTAGTTTCCGCTCTCCAGCTGCCTTAGATCCGGCTAGTGTCATCTATATTTGCATGAAGGGACTTGCCTGATAGGCTCCCTCTTTATGTTAGTCCTGACCAGTGCAATTTCCAGAAAACCTCATGTTATCTTTCCACAAGGCATTTCCAATTATGTTACTCCTGCTTAAAATATTTTAAATATTAATCATCCTAGTATAAAAATATTTTAAATATGTTCATTGTCTTTAGTATAAAAAACTTTAAAAGTATGTAAAACGGCTTTCATGATCTTGCTACAATGTATTTCTCAAGCAATCCTTTTGCTCCTCACATTCAATGTCTTAAAACTACTAAATTACTAGAAATTTTCAAACTTGTCATGCTTTTTCTTGTCCATACATTTTCATATTTGTTGTTCACCACATTTAGAAAAGTGATCCCTTTCCTAATAGTTTTACTTATTTTGTTAACTCTTGTTCAGCCTTCACATTGGAATCAAGGTTACCTCTTCCTTGAAGTTTCCTCTGACTTTCAATTGTATCTTGTACTTTTAATATGCCATCAACACTTTTCAAACACTAAAATAACTGCCCATTTTTATTCTTTAACTTCTTTTTTAGGGTCCTTAAATTCAGTAATTGTTTGTTACATTTCTAAAGCATAAAACAAGATCTCACATATAATAAGTGTGTGAATAAAGAATTTTAATGAATACAAATATATTCATAAGCTTTGATTACAAAAAAATTGACAACTAATCAAAAAGCTTAAATATGGAAAAGGGTAAATAAATTGTGGCACATCTAAATGATGTAGAAAATAACATCTTCTTTCAAAATAAAAACAGTTCAGAAAATCAGAGATATAAACACAGAAATGATGGAATATTGAATGAAATTCACAAAAAAAAATCTTCATTAACAATATGAAGTCAATCACTCTCTGTCCAACTCTCCAAGCCATCATCATGAACACTAGTAGAGTACAGCCAATCAAACGTGCCAAGATGCTGGGCAGGACCAGCTCTCAGGGACAGTTCATGGACTACACAAGCTGCTCCATTATCTGCAACATGCATGAAAGGCCCTGTGCAAGAGGGCAACGTGCTCACTCTGCTGGAGTCAGGCTCAGAGACTGCACTGATGATGCCGCCAGGTTCCTGGATGTCCCACTGACATCTAGGGGATGATCTGTGATTGTCATATAAAGCATTTGTATTATGAAAAAAATATGAAGTCAACCTTGCATGTACATATAGGTAGGCAGATGAGAAAAAGAGGACAGATTGATTAGAAGATATATAAATACAGGGGCTGGCACTGTGGCAGCATAGCGGGTACAGCCACCACCTGCAGTACCAGAATCCCATATGGGTGCCAGTTCATGTTCCAGCTGCTCCTCTTATGATCCAGCTCTTTGCTGTGGCCTGAGAAAGCAGTAGAAGATGGCCCAAATCCTTGGGCCCCCGCACCCATGTGGGAGACCCAGAAGAAGCCTCTGGTTCCTGGCTTCAGATCGGCACAGCTCCGGCCACTGTGGCCAAATGGGGAGTAAACCAGCAGATAGAAGACCTCTCTCTCTGCCTCTCCTTCTCTCTCTGTATAACTCTTCCAAATAAAATAAATAAATCTTTTTAATGAAGATATAAAAATAAAACTTACTTATATTTTGCTTATTGTAGTTTTTGCTTGCATATTATATCTTTAAATATATGTCTGATTTCCTGTAATGAGTAAAAAATTACCGCAGAGCAAAAGTGCCACAGTGAATTCTGACTTCATCTTGGCCAACAACTGTAATCAAAGAAGTCATAGTTGCACATAGGAAACAGCCAGCTGGATTCTTGGGAGAAAGCTAGTGCTTGAAGTTAGATGAGTAGCACTATTGGTGTCAGAACCAATATCAAAGGCAAGAATGAAAACCAAGGTGACAAGAGCAAGTCTAGAAAGTAGGACTTAATGAACAGTATGGCCTGTTGAAATGTCCTAGGAAAACTCCCATTTGTCGTGAATTGCATTGGTAACAATTTGATCCATGGATCTGTGTAGACCAGCAGTGCTAAAGGGATGTGACTGAACAGATTAATTTCTAGATCCAAAAACCTGAGCTGCTATTTAGGACCTGAAGTAAACTTATATAAATTACATGTGCATGGCCAGAATTAGGGTAACTCTGATTTTTTTAGACATGAGAATAGATATAATACATCTAATCTTAAATAAGACTTATTTCATAAAACCCAATAGGTAGAGGAAATGGCCGGCACCATGGCTCACGTGGCTAATCCTCCACCTCCAGCGCCGGCACCCCCAGTTCTAGTCCCGGTTGGGGCACCGGATTCTGTCCCGGTTGCTCCTCTTCCAGTCCAGTTCTCTGCTGTGGCCCGGGAAGGCAGTGGAGGATGGCCCAAGTGCTTGGGCCCTACACCCGCATGGGAGACCAGGAGGAAGCACCTAGCTCCTGGCTTCAGATTGGTGCAGCGCGCTGGCCGTAGCAGCGATCTGGAGGGTGAACCAACAGAAGGAAGACCTTTCTCTCTGTCTCTCTCTCTCTCACTGTCTAACTCTGCCTGTCAAAAAAAAAAAAATAGGTAGAGGAAATTAATGCTCCTACATAAGATTATCTTACTCCAAATGTACACAAGGGCAGGCAGGGGTGGGGGATGGCAGCATTTGGCACAGTGGTTAATATGCCACTTAGGATGCCCACTCCCATACTGGAGTACCTAGGTCCAAATCACAGCTCTACTATTGATTCCTGTTTCCTATGAATGCACACCCAAGGAGGCAACAGGTGAAGACTCAAGTAGTTGGGTCCCTGCCATCACATAAGAGATCCAGATTATGAATTCCAGGCTCCTGGCTTAAGCCTGGCCATGCCCCACTTGTTGTAGCGTATTTGGAGAGTATATCAGTAGATGGAAGACCAGACCTCTGTATGTTTGTCTGTCTCTCTTTGTCTCTTTTTCTTTCAAATTGTTTTTTAATGTATACAAGACAAGGGCTATGACAATAAGGAAAGCTTCAATTCTGTGTCTAAGGAGGGTAAAAACATATCTACAGAATGAGAAAAAATGATTTTTATGATTCTTCTTGGGTAAAGACAATGTTCCAGTATTCTTTAATAGTTTCCAAAATAGCATTAAATAACAAATGTTCTGTTTGAAGAGAACAATTACCCAGTTAAATTAGAGAGTGTTTTCTTATGAGGGTTGCAATTAAAAATAGAGGGCAAGAGAAACTTCCCTTAGCCATTTGCCTTCACCCTAGGGTTTGTTGATCAACTTTATGCTCCATTTATGTCTCTATAAATCACTCCATGGAATTAAAATTGTGCAGCTGACATGAATATTGCCCACTTTGCAAATGAAAGACAAGCAGCAAGAAAAACTTTATGCAGAAGCATGAGGCTATCATACAAAAATTCTTTACAATTATTATCTCTGCTTCCCCACAAAAGTGAGATTACTCTCTTGGTGGATGCCACGGAATTGAGGCTTTGAAACGGAGATGCCAAGCTGTAAATTACATTTCTGAATCAATTATGCCTCTATCAGAAAGGCTATAAATAACATGCAGAATTACCAGATGTGTAATTTTTTGTTACACTTGAACATTTGGCGCAGTTAGAATGTCTGAGTGAGGGACTTGGGTTAATCTGTGAATTTCACGGATTCATCTGACAAGACGGCAGAAAAATGTGGGTGAGAATCATGATGACTTTGCCTCAAGGAGACTGATCAGAACAAGTCTGCCTCCGTAATTTGCCTGAATTTTTCTTAAAATGAACTCGGATGGGAAGTGATCATAGGAGTCCCTTAGTGCTCCACTGGCTGAATTCTCTAAGGAGTTGAACAGAGGACACATTTGATTTCAGTTGGGTGACTTGAGCAAAATATAATTCAATGATGAACCTTTCTTTTGACAGCTTTACATTGATTTTATTTTGTCACCTTCTTGGGAAGTCTAAGTGAGAAACTGTTGGACAGTTTATTATAACCTATCTCAGCATCCAAAGCTTAAACATCAAACAGTGGGTACAGGAAGGAACTGGAGTTTATCAAGCAGCCTCAGGCAGTGACCTTCCCACAAATATCACTTATTCCTGGGTCTGTTACACCATAGAATTTTCTCCCTCTGTGGCAAGTTAAATTTCTATTCCTCTTATTTATAGGGAAGCATTCATGTTATTAAATGTAGAAGCTGTCAGTAATAGGGCTAAGAGAGAAATATGCCTGAGTAAAAAATATAACACCCAACTTTTCTAGAGAATTGCTTGCCATATGTAGGAGTTATTTGTTACTGCACAAGAGGAAGTCTGGCTCCCTTTAAAGAGTTAGGTAAATAGTATATAATCACATAAATTTTTATTTGTTAACATGACTACCATTCTAAAATTTGCAAACATTTTTCCCTTGTCCAACATAAAACAATGAGTAGGAGTTTGGAATTAGCTGGCATCTGACTGTTGAAATATATTTAAGATCAGAGCCACAGCTGAGATTTCAACCCACCTAAGCTTTCTTATCTATAAAATGAATATATTGGTTTCCAGTTTTGGTATTATTTTTAAAGTTAGTTTGGATAATGCTTGAAAATATTTAGCAAAATACACTGTCTATAATTGGTATAGATGAAATAGCTCTTACTATCAGTTTTTTTTTTTTAATTCAACATGCCTGTCCCCACATTTCTAATCTTCTATGTATAATCACCTACAGCACAGCAATTAAAAGCTTAAACTCTGATTTAGTGAATTTGGGTTTGAATCACAATTCAGATACCCATTAGCTGCAAGTATTCCAGCAAATCATATAATTTATCTTTGCCCTGTTCTCTCATCTGTTAAGTGATAATGACAATAGTAACTACCTCATAGATGTGATACTTTCCTCAACTAACCAGTATTTGCTTTCAGAAATAGCTGAGATAAAATAAGTAAAATAACAGATCACAATAAATACTTTTATATTAGAAAACTTTTTAATATCAGTTCCATCCATTCCCCTGTGATGATTAATTTCATATGTCAACTTTATTAGGCCTTTGGGTACCCAGACACTTGATCAGATGTTATCCTGGGTGTGTCTATAAAGGTGTTTCTGGATGGAATGAGCATTTGAATTGGTAGACTGAGGAAAACAGACTGCTCCCCCTATTGGAATGGGCCCTCATTCAATTTCTGGAAACACTGAATGGAACAAAACAGTTGCATGGCCGTTCAGCTGGAACATCAGTGTTCTCCTGCCCTCAGACTGCAACTTACATCATCGCTCTCCCATTCTCATGCCTTCAAATTCAGACTGGATCTACACTGCTGGCTCTCCAGGTTGTCAATTGTGAATCTTAGGACTTCTCAGCCTCCCACACCATAGAAGCCAACTCCTTATAGGAAAGATGAACAGAGAGACAAATAGATAGATAAATAGATCCATCTGTCTATCTATATCTTATGGGTCTTATTTCTCTGAAGAACCCCAACTATTCATTTATATTTTTGGCTTCAAACTTCCACTTATAAACTCTATAATAAGTGAGAAACATATCTACCCCTATAGTTATAAATGATCATCATTAACATTTGAGTCATAGGGTAAAAAGTATGACAATTGGACCTCAGAATATTGGCAGACATCAAAGTAATTGCACCTAACAAAAGGAAAAATCAAGATCAAGCATCATAATAGGATGGCAAGTGGCAAGTCCTCCTTGAAAGCTAGCAAGAGAAATAAAGAAATAAAAAGGGACCACATGGGGCCAGTGCTGTGGCTTAGTGGATAAAGCTGCCACCTGCAGTGCCAGGACGCTATATGGACACCAGTTTGAGTACTGGCTGCTCCACTTCCAATCCAGCTCTCTGCTATGGCCTGGGAAAGCATGGAAGATGGCCCAAGTCCTTGAGCCCTTGCACCTATGTGGGACACCTGGAAGAAGCTCCTGGCTTCTGGCTTTGGACTGGCACAGCTCTGGCTGTTGCAGCCAATTGGGGAGTAAACCAGCAGATGGAAGATCAAGATCTCTCCCCCTCCCCTTTTCTGTGTAACTCTGATTTTCAAAAAATTAAATAAATAAATCTTAAAAAAACAAAAGGAACACAATCATGTGAATATCAATGACTTCTTGAAGGAATATTCTTGAAGCCTTGACTTCACCCTGCAAAAAGACCTGCCATATCTTGATAGCCAATTACTGGAAGATCAGCAGCTGTGCTGGAAGCCTCTAATAAATCGTTGTTCAAGAGGCTAAAAACACTGTTTTCTTTGTTCTGAGAGAGAAAAGCATCAGAATTCAAGGAATGTCTCCTCAACCAGCACAAAATGACTCATGATTTTGGCCTTGCAATCTCCGAAAGAATAAACCATCTAAACGTTTATTTAAAATAGTGAGAGGAGTTATTACTCTAAAACTTAATTTATTGCTATCATATCTGATACAGGAATATGTGCAAATGGAGAGCCAAGAAAGAGACACCAATATGGCAGAATAGGGAGGGCGCTTACTGCTCTAGTCTCCGGGAAGATAGTTTAAAAAAAAAAAAATGGAGAGAGTGCAATCTCAGGGAAGAGTCAGGAAGAAAATGGCCGAGGAAACTCCACACAAATTAAAGGCACACTGTGGATCTACATGGAGGGTGTAGACACACACAACCAGGACCCCAGCAGCCAAGAGCCTCAGCACCAGCTTTGGAGAGTGAGACCAGACTGTAGCAGTCCAAGCCACTGGTGATAAAGTTGCAGGAACATTGCCATGATTGTGGCCTGGAGCCCTGTGGGGAACTGTGTACCTGCCAACCTAGAGGGAAAAAAAGGTGTCCGGGGGGGGGGGGGGGGGGGGCTATGTTTCTCTCTCCCCAGCCACATGGCACCAGCATCCTATAACTAGCTGAGAGAGGTTGGGAGCCACTTTGGACATAAATGAAAGGTGTGCATGTCCATGTCTGCACAACCAGCAACCAGCCAAGAGAGACACATGAATCTGGCTGGGAGAACTGACATGGGGCTGGATGCTTGTGATTGTGGGAGGTTTGTGTGCTGGGACTGTGAAAACAGTGTGGCTGGGTCTTTGAGTAGTCACTATGAGCAGCTTCACACACTCAAAGCTCCCTGATTCCCTGGTGAGGGTCACTGTTGCAGGATCTGTGCTCATGCCAAGGACTCAACGAATCTTTTATGTGGTTCTTGTGTCAGTACAAACAAATATTATATTCACAGGGGCCAACTACCAGGCTACTCTCCTTGGAGGAGAGTAAGTGAGTGTGAGACTACATAAGCCAACAGAACAGATTAATCCTCCCCTCTGTGAAAAAAAAAAAGAAAAAGAAAAAGAGGAAGGAAGAAGAGATTTACCATGCCCAATTTGGGTGTCACCTTGGACACTCCCGTCACCCTGGAGCACTGAACAGTGTTCCCCGGCCACACTCAGCACACACCTCAGTGTATTCACTCAAAGACCAAACACTCCACTAACCCACGGAGGCATAGTCCAAAGATAAAAGCCATCACATGGGGATTAAAAAACAACAACAACAACAAGTATCTCCACAAATGCCCAAAAATAAACGCAGCAACTCAAGAAACAATAAGGAAGATAACATGAAGCCTCCAAAGGAACACAACAACACTTCAATACTAGAATGTGAAAATGAAGAGATTGAAGAAATACCAGAAACAGAATTCAAAAAATTGATCATAGGATTACTTAGAAGTAATTAAAAGTAAATCCACGAATTAAGGAAATCCATACATGACATTAATGAACATTTTTCCCATGAAATTGAGATTTCAATCAAAATGAAATATTAGAAATGAAGAATTCAATACCTCAAATAAAAAATGCAGTGAAAAGCCTTAACAACAGACTTGGTGAGGCAGAGGAAAGAATATCTGAGTTAGAAGACAAATCTCTGGAAATTATAGAGTCAGACCAAAAAAAAAGAAGAAATTAGAAAACTAAAAAAAAACAGTGTTGGAGATCTATGGGATACTATCAAACAATCCAACATATGGGTCTAAGGAATTACTGAAGGCATGGAAAGAGAATGGATTAGAAGGCCTTTTTTAGTGAAATAATCACGGAAAACTTCCCTAATTTGAAGGAAGAAAGGGACATCCAAGTATAGGAAGTACAGAGAACTCACATTGTAGTCAAACTCTCCACAGTAAAACATAAAGAAAAGATTCTAAAATGTTCATGAGAGAAATGCCAGATTACTTTCAGAAGATCTCCAATTAGACTCTAGCTGACTTCTCTTTAGAAACCCTACAGGCAAGAGGAGAATGGTGAGATACATTTCAAGACTTAAGAGAAAAAAAAAAAGTTAACACAGAATAGTGTACCCTGCAAAGCACTCATTTATGAATGACGATGAAATAAAAAATTGGTAAGATACATAATGTAATGAATTGGATTTTTATTTCTGGATAAACTTAGAAGTAAAATAAAGATTTGAACTCCTTGAACAATGAAAATAATGATAGTGCTTATAAGCACTATGAACTCTTTCGTGTTTGAGGCATCCAAAATTTAAGTGTTTACTAGATTTTTCTCCTGAAATCCTGCTCTTCTTTTCTGTGCTTCATGCATTTACTCTTATTATTGATGTTGTGAAACAGCAGGGTTAAAGAGTCATTACATCTGTGTTTATTATGAATCCTGTAGCTTTTCTAGTTAGGAGAAACATAGTCTCAAAAATACTCTTAGTGTCATTTTTTGGTTAATATTTTACCCACTACTGGCATTTTAGATACCTTTAATCATTTTAATAAGGATTTTATAAAAATTTAAAACATTACATATTGTATTTGAACTAGTTAGTGAAGAGTACCAAAAAAAAAAAAAAAAAAGGTTATTGAGACTGTAGGTGTTCCATTAGTTAAATTTCAAAATTTCTAACAAAGGAACTTTCAGATATAGGTTGAGATTCAATGGTATCCATTAAACTAACTCCTGTGATGTGGAAAAGAACCCCAGAAGCAGTGGGGGACATGCAAGGCCATTTAGTTGCCATGATTGTGGTTGTGGTATGCTCATACTGAAATACAGGTAGTGACACACTGACATTTTTTTGTGCAATAATTTACAGTAGTATCCTGCATTTATCTGTACTAAGATAACTATAAATTAATGCAATCTACAAAGAAAAAACTTTATGACTGTACTGTATCTGGGAGCCTTTGTACAGAAAGGCAGTTTCCATGATACAAAGTATTCGGATTTTAAAATTTACTATTATAAAGAACACATGGCATTATTCCACGTGCTTAAATGATAACTTGTTTACTGAGTTTCAGAAGAAAAAAATACAAAATAATTGTTACCACAATACCTGTAATTTTAAATTAGCAAGTTGTAGCATAAAGCTTAAATCTGTGTTTCTCAAATGTGAACCATAGTAGTCTAATGCTGCTTTGTATATACTGTAAGTGCTACAAATAGTCTCAGCACTGAACATGTATTGATACTTCTCAAATGAATGCAACCTTTGATGTAGGTGTTTTTATATGCCTCAGAAAGTACCTGAATCTGCAAATTTGTTAATCTCTTTGGTAAAGAAGATGCTTCCTGTTCTTTTGTAGTTGTTGTTGTTCCATATTTTCATGTTTAAATTTGAATTTTTACATTTTTACTACTATTAAGTACAATTACAGTTTGTTCAATGGTTAAAATGGGGTTGTCAGGGTTGTGCTGTGGCACAGCAGGTTAATGCCCTGGCCTGAAGCACCGGCATCCCATATGGGAGCCATTTCGAGTCCTGGCTGTCCACTTTGCATCCAGCTCTCTGCCATGGCCTGGAAAAGCAGTAGAAGACGGCCCAAGTCCTTGGGCCCCTGCACCTGCGTGGGAGACCTGGAAGAAGCTCCTGGCTCCTGGCTTCGGATCAGCACACCTCCAGCTGTTGCAGCCAACTAGGGAGTAAACCAGCGGATAGAAGATTTCTCTCTCTCTCTCTCTCGCTCGCTCACTCTCTCTCTCTGACTCTCCTCTCTCTGTGTAACTCTGACTTTCAAATAAATAAATAAATCTTAAAAAATAAAATAAAATGGAGTTGTTAGTGAATACACTTAAAAACATCCTCATTCATGTAACTGCTTAAGTAAAACCTACATTTTGTGTTCTTTGTTCATACATTTTTAATTATCTGTATTTCTGTTTAAATATGTGACAATGTTTAAAAAAAGAAAAATAAAGTGATCGTGCAAATGAAAAAAAAAATGGAGAGTCAAAGTTTTTAAGCAAATCCCAAAGATCTTGCAATATTCCAATGAGCATATTTATCTTTTATTACTCTCAGAAAGAAGGACTTCTTCCCATTTTGAATAATAATAGAGAGTAGTATCAAGTTTCTGCGTTGAGGTATAGTTGTCATATCACACCATATTACACTGATCATTTGTACACTGGAACATTCTTATTTGTTTAAAACACAATGTTTTGCTACTATCTGAATGACAGCTTTCAGGCAACTGAAGGGAAAACATTAAAATCTTAGAATTTACACTTTAAAGCAGATAGTCATGAAAATCAAGTCATAGAAAGAAATTGATGGGGTCAAAATTCTTTTATCCCAACCATGATGTGCAAGTAAATAAAAGGGAAAATTACAGACTCCTACAAGCAAAATACATGATTTAGGTTCAATACAAATCACACAAATTTGAATCAAGAATAGAAAAGCACAAGAAAAACTGAATTCACTTGTAATTTAATACTTAGTCAAATGTGGATCAATCAACTATGAAGACAAAAACAATTATTCTCACAAATGAATATATTTAAAGGCAGCTTATGCAGCATGAACAACACATGCTAGTCTTTAATTTCCAAGGCAGGTTGTGTCTTAATTTGTTATATAAGTAATCCTAAATTGATTACAACCAGAAAATGATAGGATCAAGCTTTCACTGCTAGACTCATGTGCATCCATTTTTAAAATTTTATAAAAAAAATTACTTTTGGTAGTATAAGAGTGACTTTTGAACTGAAAAAAAATCTGTTGTTACTGAAAATTTCCAAATAATTGAGAAAATATTATTTAAAAGTAATTTAGGTAATTAGCTTTGTTCTCAATACAGATTGCAGGAAACAGTATACAAAGACAGTAAGACACCCATAGACATACTTGCACAGATTTACATAAAGGAGCTAGTTACTGAAACATTCTATCTACCTTCTCTGATCAAGAAGAGAAGTGAAATAGCCAATGATCTAATTCAAGCAATGTTATAAAGAATTTATTCCCACGGGTTTTTAAGTGAATAAATGTATCCAAGAACAGCGACACTGGATATTAGGATATTTGCTGAATACTTAAATTTTAAAAAATATTAACATTGTGTATTTTAATTTATATTTTAACATCTTTTTTAATATTAGAGCCAATATTTTTTCCTCCAAAATGTTACTACATCATGAAACTAATCCAAATTCTAGCTGAATTATTTATTCTGATAGCTCCATTTTATGTCATTCAAGTTTACAGCAGAGAGTGCAGGCATTTGGTGCAGTGGTTAAGTCACCACTTGGAATCACCAAATACCATATTGGAGTACCAGCTACCCCACTTCAAATCTAACTTCCTGCTAATGCACACCCTAAGAGGCAGCAGGTGATGGATGGCTCTAGTACTCATGTCCCCGTCAACCCATATGAGAGATCCATATTGCATTCTATGCTCCTATTTTAACCTGGTCCAGCCCTGACTGTAGTGGCCTTCTAGGGGAGTGAACCAGCAGGTGCAATATCTTGCTCCATCTATCCCTGTGTCTCTCTGCCTTTCAAATTTAGAGAGCAAGAGTGAGAGAGAGAGAAAAGAAAAAGAGAAATGAAAGGATGTTTCTTTTAAAAAATTTAAGAATAATTTTAATTAGGCTAGCAGCAGGTAAAGATTTTGTAATAATTTACAATGTGTATTCACAAATACCACACAGTAGACCATTTCATATGCCCTTGTCCATCTATCATATTTCCTCTAACAAAAGTCCCATCAGAGGGTCCTGCACTGTGGCACAGCAGGTAACACCACCATCTGCAGGGCCAGCATCCTATATGGGTGCTGGTTCGAGTTCTGGAAGCTCTACTTCTGATCCAGCTCTCTGCTATGGCCTGGGAAGGCAGCAAAGGATGGCCGAAGTCCTTGGGCCCCTACACCCATTTGGGAGACCCGGATGAAGCTCTAATCTCCTGGCTTCGGATTGGCTCAGCTCTGGCTGTTGCAGCCATTTGGGGAGTGAACCAGCAGATGGAAGACTCTCTCTCTCTCTGCCTCTGTCTCTCTGGAACTCTGCCTTCCAAGTAAATGAACAAATATTAAAAAAAAAAAAAAAAAAAAAAAAAAAAAAAAAAAAAGTCCCATCAGAGATGTAAGCTTTTAAAAGAAGCTCCAGGTTTCCCATAGTCCTATTGGCCTCCTTAGAAGAAAGATGCTAATCTGAACCAGCCAAAATCCAGGACAGTTTAACGTGTCAAAAATTGAGAAACTGGAACTTCAAAGGAGTGAAAAAAATCAAGCACACCCACTCTCTTCACCCATGTAGCTAATTGAAATGAGCCAGGGATATATTGGGAGTCACCTGGGTCATGCAGCTATGCAGTGTCAGGTCTAAACCACCAAATATTTTAACTATTTCCCTCCTACCTGAGATGGGCATGTTCATATTCAAAAGCTAAGAGCTGTAGCAGTATGACTTGCCCAGGTAAAAGAACTCCTCCAAGAAGAGGTCAGACATGTATTTTGAGCTACATCTCCAACTGGCAATAACATATTTCAATTCCTTATCTGCACCAGAAATTTGCAAGGAAGGAAGAATTTCTAAGATTTTAAATTTCTACAGGTTTCTACCACTGTGAGTATATCTCCAGACAATTTCTTATTTCCATGAGGACAGAATTTCTAGGGCATTCGCCAATTCTTTCTTTTTTGAATGAAAAGAGCAGATTCAGTTATATTCTTTATCTTTTTCACATATTATTCATCTCTTAATTTGATAGATGATATACAGCTGTTAAGTAAAGTCCCTTTCATTATGTTCACGACATAACTCTCTTTTCAATTGAGAGAACACACATATTATACAATCCTAACACACGGACTTCCTTTTCCTTTGTTCATGTGGCTAAATTAGCCACACAAATCAATTTTGAAAGCATTCAGATATACTTACTCAGAATTTCACAGGTTTTACGCAATATATTGGCATTACTAAGAAAAATGCCCAAGATCTTCCACTGAAATAATTTGTGCAAATAACAGGATGCCAACTCTGAAAATAATTTAGATGGGAAGTAGATTCATATAAACAAACATTTAACAACTTAAATAAGCAGTGACCAATTGATAATTTTACTCAGCAGCTGATGGAAAATTCTGGATTTGTGAGGGGTTCATTATTCTTTAACAAACAAATGTTCACCATAGCTCATATACAATATCTTAAAAGATAAACTGCATATTTTATCATCTTAAAGGCTCAAATAATTTCTCTCTTCTTCACTCTACCTGCCAAAATATTTATTTATTCAATTAATTTTCTTTTTATTATTTGTCATTGTTTTTTTGAGAAGGTGAAGCGGGATGACTTTTTGTAAGCCAAAAACTTGAGTTAAATTCCATGTGAGCTATCATTATTAAATGTTCAACCCTGAGCAAATTTCTAAATTTCTTGGATTTCTTCATCTATACAGCAGGGATACTTACAAATGCTATGTTCAAATAAATTTGTTGAAAGAACTTAGTGGACAAATGCTCCCTAAACATGCTCAATAAGCATTGGGCTCCTCCTGTGCTTACGGCACTGTGAAAAGCATGAAAACCTACAAAGATAATTAGAAATTTTGTGTCCTTAAATAACTAAGTTAAATTACAGACTGTATTCCAATAATAAATTTTTGCTATTTTCAAATAATATTATTGGCACCAAAATGTGAAGATTGGCTTAGGCTGTTCTTTAACAATGTTGACCTGTTTTTTCATTGGGTTCTTTTTTTCTCCAGCCTATACCCTAGAACACAGAGCACTGTTCTTGAGTGACTAACTAATGCCACATTTGTCAATAGACATCTACTTGATATACTCACAAATTCCCTCAATTATATGTTCTCTGTTAATTAGGAAGCATGGAAGTTTGAAGTAACTAACCAAATAGTAATATTTTTAAGGACAAAATTTATTTTGTTGATTATGCTATTGTCACGAAATAAAAATATTTCAGCAAATTTTGGTTGCACAAACAACAATCTACTTAGTTTCCAACATTCTACTAGAGGCTGTATCTTCTTAGTAAATCCTTGAAAACACCCTGATTGTGAAATATAAACAGCAATTTACACAGAATAAAACAGGTCAGAGATGTCTACTGATTTTCAGGGTTTTCATATATATTTTAAAATTTAATTAATATTTATTTAGGATCTGTACAGCTACAAAGTTCCTGGGCTACTTTAGTGTTGTTTCTCCCTGCCTGAAACTGAGTTAATCAAGATTTAAAAATTTATTGAACATATACAGTAAAATCCTTTATGACTCCAGAGAACAATAAACTAGGTACCCTAACTTAAAAGATGAGGTAATAATAACTAATATTCATAATCATCACCAATATTCTCAACTTCTGTACAGTTTTAGAGTTTAAATATTTTACACATCTGATTTGGAAACATTGAGGGCCTTTCCCAATATCACATAATTGTAAGTGATAGGGCCAGATATATTTCTGCAATTGTAAAGCTTGTGAAACAATTTTCTAGCCTTTAAACAGAGCTGATAGTGTTGAAAAGGCAGGTACTCTGAATTCCCCTCTGACAGCCCAGTGACATGAGCAGCATGGCAGCCCTTGTGTTTACAGTAAATACTAGTAGCAAGCAAGTCTAGAAATGGTAGCAGACATTGGTGAAGTTCATTCCTCAACATCTGATCGCATACAGTGCTTCTCTGGCAAGTCTGTTTTCTAATTTTCTCTCTTCCAATACCAACAACTTTCAAAGGAATCACAAAATATTAATTGGGAAAATGTTTACAAGATATAACCTATCCTGTCTAACCATTTTCAGACAGAATTTGAGCTAAAGGGACTGACTTTCCAACATAAAAGGATGATGAAGTCAAGATTAATAGAAAAGCCAAGATTAAGAACAAAATTTCTTTCCTTCCTTTTTCCCAGCTTTCCTTATACAATAATAAGTTGAGTACACATCAATCAATGTATGAATCAATGTAGGATATTAATTATTTTCCTATATTTTTGTGTTATGAGTATATGTGTGTGTGGATTTGTGTATTCCAAATAGTGCTCTCACCATTGAAGCTACAATGTTAACCCTCTAGGAATTCACTTTCTGTTGGAGAAATAAAATTATAAAGATATAATCACACATATAGACAAAACAGTGATAAGTGTCATAACAATAATACTTCCAAGACAGAACATTGCATTTGGGCCAAATCAGCTTGTTCACGTCTTCTGTTTCTTATTCTACAGCTTGCTTCTTCCCTCCAGGTTGATTCTTATCGCCTTGTCAGTTGCATACCTCCTAGGAGACCAGAGCTGATGACATTGTAACCTAGAGCAGACCTTAGGGACTAGCTGCTGTAGCAGGGACTCTGACACTTTCATTCCATTAACCCTGACTGAGTGCTAAAGATGGAACGTTTTGGTTTACAATTCCCTAAGCACCTCTTGAGTTCAGCTTGTCTCAAGTAGAAACATATATCAGAATTACATTTTTCCTAACTGCAGTGCCTTATATGCTGGTTAGTTACGGGGATTCAGGTTTCGAGCACTAGGCTCTGTTTTTAAAAGTCAACATGCAATATATTCAGGAAGTTCTGTTTGCTTGTTTGTTAACTCAGTGGAAGAAAATCAACAGTGATAGTTTTCCATGTTTGAAGCTTATATAGAAATTGAATTTTAAATAGTACAAATAGTAAGTAAAGGGCTTTGTTTGAGGGAAGGCTAATTTGCCCACAGCATCCAACATTTATAGCTACTATTAGTTACTGGTATCCATTTTGCCTTTAGATTGTTTAGATATTTAACTCACAATGGCTAGGGCTAGGCTAGGCTAGGCTGAAGCCAGGAACTCAATTCAGATCTCCCACATGGCTGGCAGGAACCCAGCTACTTGAACTATCAGCTGCTACTTCCAGGGTGCACAATAGCAGGAAGCTGGAACCTGGAGCCGAGCCAGAACTTTAATCCAAGCACTCTGATACATGGGCATCCCAAATGACATCTTAACCACTGGGCAAAAGTCCACTACTTTCCTCCTTCATAAACCAACAAATTCCACACACTTAAAAGCACACAGAATAAATTTTAGAAAAAGTAGATAAACATGAGATTTGGCTAGTTACTAGTCAGTAGTTTCAAAGAACTAATGGACATAGTGGCACAATAATGATTAATCACTAAACTATTAAATATACACAAAACATATTTCTACCTGAGCCCATCTTAACATCCTGACTATTTTCCCATTTGGACCATTTATTTCCATGGAAAATAAGATTCTGTCAGGTTTTCATCGCTGACATTTTTAATCACACACTAGCTCTGGTTGCCTAACTACTCAACACACTAAAAGCTTATGCCACATCTAATCATAGTCACTTAGAATGAAAATGAAGTTTTCTGGCTTAAATCATGAAAAACATCTTTCATTTCTAAAAGGAATAGAAACAAATAAAAACAAAGACTTTCAGTATTTTTAACTATAATCTGCCTTTGCTATATACCAACCTTTTATCACATTCTGGAAAGAGACCAACTTATAGTTGAAATAAATGAACATTTCAGAAGAGTTGTGTGAGTTCATATGTTTTTTTAAAAACCTCAAATATACATTTCTTCTGGATCATTTAATCAATTATTCAGTATACATTTATCTAGTTCTATTCACCATGGAACTGCTGAGAATGACCTCAAATAATTAATGTTGCAACATGAATAGTATTATGGGGATAACATGGTTCTGGTTTTAGGGGAGTTCAGAAAAGATGATAGAATGTGGATATTTGAGAACCGCATAAGACTATTTCAGGTGCATGGTATAGGTAAGAACAGGGAGAGGCAGAAGCAACACAGGGACAAAGACACACCATGATAAGCTGAATGAACATAGCTGCCAATTATAAGTGAAAAGGAGTGCAGAAGTAGAGGCATGGAGGGCCAGAGTTAATGCTGTTCCCAGTCCTACATATTGCATATACAGTTCTTATTCAGGTAAAGGAATGATCCTTTAAAATTCAATTGTTATTCCTTACAGTAAAGATGATTGCCACTTCCAACCTTGGAAGGATTCTCAAGTTTTCCTCGTGCTTCTTTCCATTATAACTCTCCTCTAGCCACTCTCCTCTCCCAATGGAAGCTCCCAAATCTCTTCCCAAGTACTTACTATACAGAAGGAAGGTTCACTGATGGAAAGTTATTCAAACAGCATAACACAAGCTAACTATTTCAAGCACATCTATTGACTGAAGAGATTTGCATTATGAACTAAGTCAGTGCAAAAAGACAATGGTAAATAGCACCAAAAACAAAGAAATATATCATTTAAATAAGAGGAAAGGCTCTAACACCAACATGTATCCATTTCTCCTCACTTGAAATTTACCCTGGAGGAACTAATATGAAAATATTACTTTCATTGCTTGAAGAAACTCCAATGGAGTAGAATGCTAATTCTGCATCTCCAATAGTCAAATGGATGAAACAGAGGTACATTCAACTGCAATATGTCCAATTTGCACTGTATACACTCTCTAGAGCCCTGGGGATATACAGATAAACAAGATACAGTTGTTGTTCTCAGGTATATAACAGGGAAAGGACACAAACAACTAACTGTAATGCAAAATGGTAAAGTGTACAAAAGGTGGATACATAAAATATCATGGAAGGATGCAAGATAAATAAAACATTCTAATATGAAGCTGATAGGATTATAATTAACCATGCAAATTTAAAAGAAGAAATGACAGTCAAGACACAGGTACATAGAAATGTTGATGGGGATTGCAATGATCTTCTCTTTCAGAAAGGGATAATAACATACAAAGTCTCAAGAACATGAAATAATATGATCATAACAATTACTCTATGTAGAAAAGCAAAAGAGGCATTGCTTGGGGCTAATGTAAGAAAGGTTAGAGGGAAGAAGTAATGGGAATTTAAGATAAAAATATTGAACCAAGTTTTAATTATTTCAAATTCAAAGTTTCTAAGAGTCAGATGCTCAGACTTTCTTGTATAGAGTCAAATCTCAATATCATCTAAAGAGGAAACATGAAATAAATATGAATAAGTGGTAAATGGAGTAAGGGCTAACTCCCTGGATATGTAAGGCTGTCCTCCTCTAGTATGTTGGGAGTGAAAAAGTATTTCCACACCATCAGTGTGACTTTGGAGACAAAGACACATCAAAACCCTTACCAGACCTGTGAGTGTAGAAGTGCTTAATCTCTCAGAGTCTAGATGCCCTCATTGATAGTAAGACCTTCCTAGAAAGGTTGATTTGAAGCATTCACAACAGAGCAACCTCAAGTAAAGGACTGGGCAACCTATCTGCAGGCACTGGATATTTAAGGGATTCAAATTCAAATAAGAACTTTTTTTTGTTCTTTGTCTCTGTTTCACTTCTAAGAGACCTGATCCGAGTTCCAGTACCAAGTGGTACGGGATTATACCCTTCCTGGTACAAAACCAGTCAAATAAAATGTCATGAAACCTCTTTCCTCATAATAAACAGGAGGTTTTCAATTCAACAAAAAAGACACAAATATTATATACAAATATATATATAAATAATCATATTGCATGTGTTTCCTATAGATGATAATGTCATATCATTTTTTTGTCATGTCAGTTTCCTTAGATCCTAATTTTACACACTATTATGGTTGTACTAATAATTGCACAGCATTTAAGGGCAAGGTATTTAATAGCATCAGATAACTTACATTCAAAACCTAGTTCTGCCACTTTACTAGCAATTTGATAAATTATTTAAGGTCCCTAACACTAACTTACCTTAATTGGAAAATGGGCATGAAGAGTAGCATCTAATTCAAAAGACTGTGTGATTAATAAATAAGATAATACATGTAAAGTTCTCAGTGCAGTGTGTGGCATCTGCTAATGTCAATATAAACAGCAATTATTTTTTGACTACTGTGTTAGTTTGCCAGGACTTCTGTAAAACGGTTCTATTGACTGGCTGGCTTAAATGACAGAAATTTAATTTCTCACACCTCTGAAGTCCTCAAGTTCAAGAAGGTATAAGCAGGTTTGGTTTCTCCTTATCATGTGCACATGCCTGGTGTCGCTTCATATTGGATTAGGAGCCCACCTTAACTACCTAGTTTTACTTGGCTTTTTAAAGACATTATTATGATTAGATTCTGACTTAGTGTTGGGACTTCAACATATGAGTTGTGGAGGACACTATTCAACACGCAACCACCACTGCCTGTTATCTACTATGTGTTAGGCACAATGCCAGAACCACTTTCTTCTGTACTTGCCTCAAAGGTGTCCTTAACTCTGCTTCATAAATCTCTTCACTCTTCAGGTCAACTCCTACTGTGGCAGACATATCATTTTTGTTTTGCAAAATGAACCTTTTTTCTAATCATCTGATAAACATAATGTATTTTCAATGTAAAATACCAGACAATACAAAAAATGCAAAAAAAAAAAAAAATATAAGGACTTGCCCATAAACTGACTAAAGAGGACTTTGTTTTAAATTTTGGACATGGCCAGATATTTTTTTTTCTGCTCACACATACAGATTTATTTCCCAAAGCTGGAATTATACCCTGTCTCTGTCTATATTTTTCACTTAAAACATATTAGGTATCTTTTTGTGACAAAAGCAGGATAAATATACAAAATGACTTTAATACTATCTAATATTTCATAGTCACTGTTTTTTAACATTAACTTTTTAACATTAACAAATTATTGACAATTTCTTTTTGCTATTCTAAAAAAAATGGTTCAATGACATTCTTGTTAAAGAGAACATCTTTTTTATGTTACCTCAAAAGTGAAGGAGAGGGGCCGGCACTGTGGCATAGTAGGCTAAATCTCCACCTGTGGCGCAGGCATCCCATATGGGTGCTGATTCAAACCCAGCTGCTCCTGTTCTAATCCAGCTTTCTGCTTATAGCCTGGGAAAGCTGCAGAAGACAGCTCAAGAACTTGGGTTCCTGAACCTACGTGAGAGACTCAGAAGAAGTTTCTAGTTCCTGGTTTTGGATTGGCCCAGCTCTGGCTGTTGTAGCCATTTGGGGAGCGAACCAGTGGATGGAAGACCTTTCTGTCTCTACCTCTCTCTGTCTGTAACTCTACCTCTCAAATAAATAAATAATAAAATTAAAAAAAAAAAACAAAGTCAAAGAAGGAAGAGGGGGGATGGAGAGAAGGAGAGTAGGAGAAAGGGAATATTGTTATATTCTTAGAATTGTATATATGAACTATACTGAACCTATTAAAAACTTTTAAAAATTAAAATTTAACAAAAGAAAATATGTGTTCCCTGATCATTTCTTCCATATACTTTCTTGGATAAAAACATAGAAACAACCCTAGACTTTTTGATATGTATTTCCAGATTGCCCTACAGAAAGATGTTCCAAGTATACTCATTCTAAGTGCTAACCACTTAGAAGCTTGCCAAGAAAAATGCTGATTTTGCATCAACTCTTCTCCATCCTCTGTGTCCCTCAATGAATAGCCATCCTTTGAGAAGCCATATCATATTAATCAGTGTAACATGGTCCTTTCTCTTCAAAATGACAAGGCTAAAACAGATAATACAATTTGCAAGGAACACATGGAAACATATATCCAAGTGTTAAATTGCATATGGTACAGATGCTAAGCACCCTGGGGGGCTCAACAGAATTTCCTTCTGCTTTTAGTCCCCAAGAAGAGTTGAAATAAAACACCCATGAGCTGCAATGTGTTTAATGTATTTTTTCTTTTTTTAAAAGATTTTTGTTTATTTATTTGACAAGTAGGTAGAGCTACAGACAGTGAGAGAGACAGAGAGAAAGGTCTTCCTTCCGTTGGTTCACTCCCCAAATGGCCACTATGGCTGGCACTGTGCTGATCCGAAGCCAGGAGGCAGGTGCCTCCTCCTGGTCTCCCATGCGGGTGCAGGGGCCCAAGCACCTGGGCCATTCTCCACTGCCTTCCCAGGCCACAGCAGAGAGCTGGACTGAAAGAGGAGCAACCGGGACTAGAACTCGGCACCCATATGGGATGCCGAAGCTGCAGGCGGAGGATTAACCTAGTACACCACAGCGCCGGCCCCTAATATATTTTTCTAAAAAAAATACTTAATATTCTGTCTCAACTTGAGATAAATTGAAACAAAAATAACTTCCACCACCTACTCCACCTTCACTTGCACTACCTTGCTCACTCTAAATTCCGCCACATTGTTGCTTTGTTCCACCATGCTCAAGCCTAATCAAAAGACTTTCTACTTCTTGTTTCCTACGTCTCAAATATGCTTCCATTCAAGTCTTCAATGTTATTCAACTCACAAATGACATCCTCAGAAAGGCTCTTACTAATAGCCAAATTAAAAGTACCTCACCCTTTAAACTTCTATTACCTCGTTCTTTGTTTTCATCTGAATATCTTCCATGGGTAAGAATTATCTCATTGACTTATTTCCTCCTATTGGCCTTTACACACTAGAATGTAGACTCTGTGAGGACAATACTCCTGGTTGCTTCATCCATCACTATATAGAATGCAATTCTCCTGTGTGGCATGTATCAGACTCCATAGACTTCAAGATGCACTTATTTCACATTTAAACATCAAATTGCTTTATACTTAGTGTCTTTAGATAGTAATCAATGCATAGTTTGGATTATCTGCACATGCATAAACATGGCCATAGATGCTCCATATTTTCACTGCTTCAGTATAGTTTGTTTACTGGAACTATATGTATAGAATTTAAGAGCCATCTAAAATATCTCTGACATTATTACATTATGACTCAACTTTGAACACTTGAATACACAGAAAGGCACAAAAACATAACACCAGAAACAAAATATTAAGTTCTATGTTCACTGGACAAATAATTAATAAGAGGAATGATCACATTTCCATATTTTCTTGCAAACAAAAGGCACTGCATTATGCGGCATATGAAATGAAGAGCTATTCAAGTAGCCTGGCTGTATTGCTTCCGTTAGTAAGATATATGCAAAAGCTTTGTCCATTATATGCTAAGCAAAAAATTTTTTAAATCCTAAACATGTATGTACCTAATAATATAATACAGATAAAAATACAGGAAGAAAAAAAGAAATATGAATAAAAGTAGACAAATTGTTGGCAATAGTCAGATGCTATTAACAGAAAATATTAAAAGAATGTCAGCAAGAAAAGAAGACTTGAAAACCAAAAGCAAAGTGACCTGACATCTTTAGAACACTCTTCCCAAAAACAGCAAAATAGGGGCTGGTGCTGGGGGGTAACAGGTTAAGCCTCTGCCTACAGCACCGGCATCCTATATGGTTACCAGTTTGAGTCCTCGATGCTCCACTTCCAATCAAGCTCTCTACTAATGTGCCTGGGAAAGCAGTGGAAGATGGCCCAAGTGCTTGGCTCCCTGCACCTCCGAGGGAGACCCAGAAGAAGTTCCTGGCTCCCAGCTTCAAAGGCCCAGCTCTAGCCCTTGCGGCCACTTGGAGAGTGAACCAGGGATGGAAGAACTCTCTCTCTCTGTCTCCCCTCTGTCTGTAACTCTGCCTCTCAAATAAATAAATAAATATTTTTATAAAAATGTTACACAAAAGATTTCACTATATGATATCAATTTCTCTATTTGAAGTTAAAGATCAGGAATATATGGTAGTAAAAGAATTTCTAATTTCTGGATTTTTAAAATAAAAAAATCTCAAAAAATTATAAAATTGAAAGCACATGGAATATAAATATATTTCATTGATTTTAGACAAAGTGAAAAAATATAAAATTCCACATAAAGTTCTCCTAATTTTTTTAGGATGTATTTATTTATTTGAAAGTCAGAGTTACACAGAGAGAGAGAGGAGAGGCAGAGAGAGGGAGAGGTCTTCCATTCACTAGTTCACTTCACAATTAGCCACAATGGCCGGAGCTGCACTGATCCGAAGCCAGAAGCCAGGAACTTCCTCCAGATCTCCACACTGGGCCATCTTCTATTGCTGGATTGGAAGTAGAGCAGCCGGGACTCAAACTGGCACCCAGATGGGATTCTGGCACTACAGGTGGTGGCTTTACACACTGTGCCAAAGCACTGGCCCCCTAAGTTCCCCTAACATTTCTATTTGTGAACTTTTTCAGATACTTAAAAAATACATATGATCACACAAAATTTTCATGAAGTAAATAAATTTAAAAAACATATACTTGATAATATAATATCTAAACACAAGGCTTACTGTTATTTATTTAAAAGCAACACTATGGGGCTGATATTACAGTGCAGTAAGTTAAGCCCTGGCTGGGAACGCCCACATCCAATATCAGAGTGCCTAGTTTCAGATGCCACTCCGCTTCTGATCCAGCTTCCTGCTAAAGAGCACTGTGGGAGGCAGCAGACAATGACAAAAGTGCTTGTGTCCATGCCTCCCAACATGACAGATCTAGATGAAGTTTCTGGCTCCTGGCTTTGGCCTAGCTCAGCCTCAGCTGCTGCAGGCATTTGAGGAGTGAATCAGAAGATGGAAGATCTCTTTGTCTCTCAATCTCTGTCCCTATCACATTGCCTTTCAAATAAATAAATAAAACTTTAAGAAAGAAACAAGAATGAGGTGAGTATATGGAACAGAAGTTAAGACTCTGCTTAGGACGTCTGCATCCCTTATCCAAGTGACTGGGTTCAAGTCCCAACTCTGTTCCAATTCCAGCTTCCTCCTAATGCACACAATGTGAGGCAGCAGGTGACAGTTCAAGGACGTGGGTCTCTGTCACTAATGTGGGAATCCTGAATTGAGCTCTCAGCTCCTGGATTCATCCTGGCCCAGCCCTGGCTGCTGTGGACATTGGGAATGAACCGGTAGATGGGGGATTTTTCTCTCTCTCTCTCTCTGCCTCTTTCTCTCTCTCTCTGCCTCTCTCCCTCTTTCTCTCTCTGCCTTTTGATTCAATTTTTTTAAATGTAAAAATTAGGGATACATCTCAAAATATATTCAAGATAGATACTTGTACAGTTTTATATTCTGATTTTTTTCATAATAGTGAATAAAAATACAAATATTTCCTCAATCACAATAGAAATGGGAATAAACTGGATACTTCACATACTTGGGATGTGGCTTTGTTCTCTGACTCCTTTAAAGCTTGATTCCTCTTAACAACAGAGATGTGAAAAATACAGAGATTATTTTAATTCCATATTCTGCAAGTCTTTCACCATTCAATAGAACCAGAAAAGTTTCCAGTATTTTTTCCACAGTTTGAAGTCTTTCTGGGTATAGTGTAAATAGTTGTAGGT
Organism: Oryctolagus cuniculus; assembly: GCF_051225735.1. Lineage (NCBI taxonomy): Eukaryota > Metazoa > Chordata > Mammalia > Lagomorpha > Leporidae > Oryctolagus > Oryctolagus cuniculus. Next base: position 52,445,167 of record NC_142884.1, on the reverse strand, counting down.
CAGCATCTCAAGCACTTTTCTATAAAACACAAAATACAATATGTCCAAATGCTGTATTTTTCAGGACTATTAAGTCCCACTGCTATTAAGCTCAAACTTGAACTAGCCCTGTAGGGTGAATTGCAAGAAACATACTCATAAATTCTCTGTGAATTCAGTAGCAGTCTTTCAGACAGTCTGCACACTTCTTTAATGTTCCCAAGAGGCTTGTTTCTGCTTTGGATTCCTCACTAATATACGTATGCTGATTTATAAGTTTTACATATACACAACTTACTCAGGTAATATAAGTTATAAATACATTAAAAATCTTTTAGATACAAGGATGAAATATGTTATATTTTAAAATAAGTATTTTAAAGTTTGATAGAACAAGTAATGTTATAATCATCACTAGAAATACATCCCTGTGATTTGAAGGTGTGGTTCTTAAATCATTTGAAGACTAGACTTTAGTGGACACCACAGCTAAACAAGCCACCTCCCAAAACATAGGGAGTAGAGGATATGATTATCTTACTAAATAAGACATGATACTCATCAACTGCATAGAACTAACTTGGTGTTTTGGAGAAATCATTTTAAATATCTTGCCTAGGGGCCAGTATTGTGACGCAGTGGTTTAAGTTGCCGTCCGAGAGAGTGGCATTCCATATGGGCGTCAGTTCAAGTCCTGGCTGCTCCACTTCAGAAGCAACTCCTTGCTAATGGCCTAGGAAAGGTAGCAAAACATGGCCCAAGTGCTTGGACCCCTGCCACCCACATGAGAAACCTAGATGAAAGTCTCTCTCTTTTCCTTTCTTCCTGTAACTCTTTCAAATAAATAAATAAATTTTGGGGAAAAAAAAACTTGCCTAAGGTTATGATTTCACACAAGCTTTAATATCTCAAGGCAAAATAAACAGAATGGGTATATTAATAATTGTGTCTTCAATCCAAATAACAAATACTTTCCTAGAAAAAAATCCTCTCTTTTTTTTCAGCTGACTTACTGTTTGACCTGATTAACTTGTTGTCTGTAATCTCACTATGAGTACCAAAAAACCTGTACTAGGATTAAACTGTGACCGTCATTTTCTGGTGTTTACTTTGTTCTTATATTATTGATATTATCTGTGAAATTCATGAATTCTTTGCTGAAATCATTATAACAGCTTTAGTGGGGTATGACTGATACACAATAAACTGTGCATATTTAAAGTGTACAATTTGATTGGTTTTGAAACATACACACTCAGAAAACCACCTTGATCTTAATTACCCAGTTTTACATTAAAGCTTAAAATCAGGTCATGTAAGTCTTCCAGTGAGCTATTCTAGGTCTTGCACACTTCCATATGAATTTTAGAATCATTTTAGAATGCATGTCCATTTACACACACACAAACGTGCATACATACACACATGCATACACACACACTGCTGGGATTCTGCATCAAATTCACTGCAGGGGTCAATTTTCTCTCAACATTTTTGAGTCCTCTTTATCAAATTCCTGTCTATTATCCTGACAAGTATTTGAGAGGTATTAATATATATGACTAAAATTCTGGACTTGTCTAATTATACCTTCTGTTCTGTTTCAGTATCATGTATTAAAAAAAGAAAATACATTATTAGGTGAATAAAGACTTAGAATTGTTATGTCTTCTTGATAAACTGATCCTTTTATCACATGAGATGACCTATTTCTCCAGTAAGAGTCTCTGAAATCTACTTTTCCTGATTTTAATGTAATCATCTCAGATCTCTTTTTATTAGTAGTATGCATGATCTATTTTTCTATCCTTTTACTTTCAATGCAATTGCTTTTTATGTTTAAAGTACATTTCTTTTTTAAGAAAGCTTTTATTTAATAAATATGAATTTCATAGGTAAAGCTTTTGGAATATAGCAGTTCTTCCCCCATAGCTGCCCTCCAACCCCACTCCCGTCCCACCTCCTACTCACTCTCCCATCCCATTCTTCATTAAGATTCCTTTTTAATTAGCTTTATATACAGAAGATCAACTTTATCCTAAGTAAAGATTTCAACAGTTTGCATCCACACCGGCACACAACATATAAAGTACTGTTTGAAGACTAGTTTTATCATTAATTCTCATAGTACAACTCATTAAGGACAGAGGTCCTACATGGGGAGCAAATGCACAGTGACTCCTGTTATTGATTTAACAACTGACACTCTTATTTATGATGTCAGTGATCTTCTGAGGCTCTTGTCATGAGCTGCCAAGGCTATGGAAGCCTTTGAGTCCACAAACTCAGTCAGTATATAGAAAGAGCCATAAACAAAGTGGAAATTCTCTCCTCCCTTCAGAGAAAGGTACCTCCTTCTCTGATGGCCCCTTCTTTCCACTGGGATCTCACTCACAGAGATCTTTCAACTTTTGCCAGAGTATCTTGGCTTTACATGCCTGAAATGCTCTCATGGGCTTTTTAGCCAGTTCCAAATGCCTTAATGGCTGACTCTGAGGCCAGAGTGCTGTTTAGAGCATTTGTCATTCTATGAGTCTGCTGTGTATCCTGCTTCCCATGTTGGATCCTTCTCTCCTTTTTAATTATATCTATAGTTATTAGCAGACACTTGGTCTTATTTATGTGATCCCTTTGACACATAGTCCTATTTATATGATCAGTTACACAGTTAAAAAGATCACTTTAACTAGTAAGATGACATTAATACCACCCAACTTCATGGTATTTGGAGTCCCATGGCAAGTTTTTAGCTTTACCCTTAGGAGTAAGTCCGTGAAAATGTGTGCTGAACTGTGCATCTCCTCCCTCTCTTATTCTCACTCTTATTTTTTACAGGGATCAATTTTCAATTGGATTAAAATGCCTATAAATAATTCTGTTAAGAGTTCAATCAATGGTTTTAAGTAGAAAAAGAAAATAGTAAAAATAATAAACTGTTCCTTGACAGTCAGGACAAGGGCTGATCAAGTCATTGCTTCTCATAGTGCCAATTTCAAAAAGTACATTTCTTATAGAGAGTAAATATAATGTATTGCTTCTGTATCTTTTATTTATTTATTTATTTGACAGGTAGAGTTATAGACAGTGAGAGAGAGAGAGAGAGAGAGACAGAGAGAAAGGTTTTCCCTCTGTTGGTTCACTCCCCAAATGGCCGTGACGACCAGAGCTGCGCCAATCTGAAGCCAGGAGCCAGGTGCTTCTTCCAGGTCTCCCATGCAGCTGCTGGGACCCAAGCACTTGGGCCATCCTCGACTGCCTTCCCTGGCCACAGCAGAGAGCTGGACTGGAAGAGGAGCAACCGGGACTAGAACCCAGTGCCCATATGGGATGCCAGAGCTGCAGGCGGAGGATTAACCAAGTGAGCCACGGTGCTGGCCCCACTTTTGTATCTTAAAAAATCTGCTTTTCTACTTGAGATAGAGTATTTACATTTTAATTATTCATAATGTTGTATTTCAGTTTTATTATTTGTTTTTGTTAGCCTTAAATATTTTTGTAAATCCACTTTATCTCTTTGTTGATTTGTTAGTCAAAATTCTTCTTTATTTTTAGTAGCTTTGGCCATTGCTGTAGAGCTATCACAGTCTATCTTCAAGCGATAGCTCTATAGCTATCACTTAAAATAGTGCATTTTCATTTCTCTGCTTCCCCCTTGCATGAACTTGCAACGTCTTTTCCTTTTACATGTGTTAGAAACCCATACCATGTTATTATTTTTGTTTGAACAGTCAAAAATTTATTAAAAACAGTTAAAAATAAAATTTGTAAGTTCTATACTTACCCATAGTTACCATTTCTGATACTCTTTTTTTTTTAAAGATGTATTAATTTATTCATTTGAAAGGGAGTGTGACAGAGAAAAACAGAGACAAGATCTTCTACCCTGTGGTTCACTTCCTCAAATGATCATAACAGCCAGGACCAGGCCAGGCTGAAGCCAGGAACAAGGAACTCTATCCTGGTTTCCCACAAAGGTGGCAGGGGCCCAAGTTTTTCAGGCATCTTCTACTGCCTTCCCAGTCACGTTAGCAGGAAGATGGACTGGAATCAGAGTAGCTGGGACTAAAACTGACATACCGATATGGTATACCAGCATCACAAGTGGTTGTTTAACCCACTGCACCACAACACTGGCCCCTGCAGTACTCTTTATACCTTTGTCTACCTGGAATCATTTTCCATTAGCCTGAAGGAATTTTTTTTAGAATTTTAAATTTTTATTTGAGAGGTAGAGTTACAGACAGTGAGAGGGAGAGACAGAGAGAAAGGTCTTCCTTCTGTTGGTTCACTCCTCAGATGGCCGCCACGGCGCCGGCCTCTGAACTTTTTTGTGATTTTTATTTGTCCAATTAACTTTTAGAACATTCATAATAATAATTACTGTTTTGATATCCTTGTCTGATAGTTTTAATATCTGTCAGTTCTGGGCCGGCGCCGTGGCTCAATAGGCTAATCCTCCACCTTGCGGCGCCGGCACACCGGGTTCTAGTCCCGGTCGGGGCGCCGGATTCTGTCCCGGTTGCCCCTCTTCCAGGCCAGCTCTCTGCTATGGCCAGGGAGTGCAGTGGAGGATGGCCCAGGTGCTTGGGCCCTGCACCCCATGGGAGACCAGGAAAAGCACCTGGATCCTGGCTCCTGCCATCGGATCAGCGCGGTGCGCCGGCTGCAGCGGCGGCCATTGGAGGGTGAACCAACGGCAAAGGAAGACCTTTCTCTCTCTGTCTCTCTCTCTCACTGTCCACTCTGCCTGTCAAAAAAAAAAAAATCTGTCAGTTCTGAATTAGTTGATTGATTAGCTTTCTCTCCATCATGAATAATATTTTCCTAATTATTTGTCTGCCTCATAAGTTTTTGTTGGATATCAGAATTGAAAATGTACCTTGCTGTGTGCTGTAGATTTTTTCTTTTCCATAGATACTTCTGAGTTACGTTCTTGGATGCAAGTTAAGTTATTTCAAACAGTGGACCTTTCCATGGATGTTCAATAGATGAAGCACTGGCCAGTCCAAGGAAAGTTATTCCCTGTGACTGCAGTAAGATCCTTCTACATACTCTATCAAGTAACTCATGCAGCATGTGCTTTTCTGGTTTAGCTGCTGGGACTGGGAACAGATACTATTTCCAACCCTGTGAGGCCACCAAGTACTGTTACCTTTGATATTTTCAGGTGGTTGGTTGCCTCACAGATATGCACTAATCAGTACTCAGCTGAATATTTGAATAAGATTCTCTGCAGATCCTCAAGGTTCTTTCTTTGTGCAGGTTTCTCTTCTCCATTACCATAATTTGTCTTCTATTCTGGGCTCTACCTTGGTTCTACCTGTCCAAACTGGAAACTCTAGTGCTAATCTCATTTGTTTCCTGCCTCACCATAATCACTGTCCTTCACTGTTTCAAGTTCAGTAACTTGAAGCCATTTTTCAAATACTGTTCCATTTCTTCATTCTTTCAGGTGATAGGGTAAACTAGTGCCACTAGTCCATCTGGGTGAGAATCTGGAGTCTTCTCCCTTTATCTTAATGGTTATAATTTATATTCCAGTTTTCATCTTGACTGGATTGGGGATACACAGATACCTGTTAAACATTATTTCTTGTCTATGAGGGTGTTTCTGGAAGACATTGACATTTGAATCAGTGGACTGAGGAAAAAGACCCACTCTGAACCAATAAGGGGAGAGAATATCCAGTCAACTAGGGCTCCAGGAAAAACAAAATGGCAGATGAAAGGCAAATTCATTCATATTCTCTCTCTCTCTCTCTCTCTCTCTCTCTCTCTCTCCATCTCAGAGTCAGAAAAAATACCTTCTCCTGCCCTAGGACATTAGAACTCCAAGTTTTCCAGCCTTCCGATTCTCGAACTTGCCCCAGTACCAAGCTCCTGTCCCCTGATTCTCAGCCTTCAGCTTGGGCAAGCAACATTCTGGCTTCCTTTGGTTCTCTAGCTTGCAGGCTGCATATCTTGGGACTTCTCAGCCTCTACAATTGCATGAGCCAATTCTCCAATAAGTCCCCTCTCATCAATAGCTAGTTCAATGATTGATAGAAAGATAGGTAGATAGATAGATCCCATTGGTTATGGTTTTCTCAAGAACCCTGATTAATGCAATGAAGGTGTGGAATTTTTGTATGATGGTAAACAAATGCCCAGAAAACATTCAACCAAGAAAACTCACTGGCTATATGAAAAGGAAGACTTTTCTTGAAAAGTTAGAAGGTGAAGAGAAGGAAAAACTTATTCAAGAAAAGTGAGAGATCGTGTAAAGGCACTGTAACAGGCAAGTATGGAACACAACAGCTTAGACAAAAGTGTGAGATAGGGTGGGGCCAGGTAGGTGGCATGGAATCTGCTCATGCAAAGTTTGAAAACCTTGGTAAGTACTGACTTTATTCTGAAAATAATCAAAAGTCACTAAATGATTTTTAGCATGGAATATTAATACAATCAGATCAGTATTCTGAAAAGTCTGATTTAATTTTTTTGTTCCTTCCAGAAAAATCAAAAGGAAGGACAGAAAATTAAATGGAAAAATTTAGTTGTCTTTGACCTAAATTAGGCTATTGGAAAGAATCTCAAATATAGTGAGGGAAAATTAAAAATATACCAATGATCAGAACATAGAACACACTGGAAAGGATACCCAGGACATAAAAATGTGAGGAAGAAAAGCAACATCATACAATATTCTATGTGATTTAAAGTACTCTACACTGCAGAGTGTAATATATGTGGGTTCAATTCCAGAATTGTCCTTTATTAGTTGTGAGGTTTTTGATAAGTTGTTATCTCTATATTACAGAGAAAGAAACTGAAACTCAAAGAGGTTAATCACATCTACCTCATACAACTGTAGTATGATATGTAATTCTCGTTGGTATAATTCCAGTCCTATCGGAAGTATAAAATCTATATTAGCTATTAGGAGTTGTAGTATTATGTAGCCAAATCAACTTAAAAAGACTAAGTTCACAGTAATGTAATAAATCTTATAAAAATACAAAAATTTTTAAATTAAATTAAATCTGTTCTTAAAAAATTACATTTTTCAACCTCACATAGGTTATTCAGAATAAGAATTATACCAATTTACACTCCCACAAAAAATATCAACTTCATACTCTGACATCAAGATTAAAAACTGTCGTTAAAAATTATTATATTAAGTGAGAGTTTAAATGATCGCACTTAATTTCTGGACATCCTAACCAAAAGACTGATTTCACACTCAAAAGTTAAAATGTATAATACTATGCAAGTGTAAAAGTCTAGATAAGAAGTTGTAGTGAAATGCAGAATGTGAACTGCAGTATTATAAAGTCAGAGTCTGTTGTCATGTATCTGTTTTCATTCTACTTTTGTTCTTTGAAATGAGTTGATAAAGGTTACCTTGCTAATCAACAAAATCTGTATTTAAAACTTTGAATAGGGAACATGGGGTTGTGCCTATATAACATCCATAGAGAGCATACACATATTCAATTGACCTTCCAAACCAATACACATTATAGTTTATCCTACAAATATGCTGACCATCATCAAAATGACCTGTGGAAGATTTTGGGGAGCAGGATTTTCAAGTGGTGATCCTCCCCACTTTGGCTCCATCTCACCTCTATACATAGTATGCAAATTCACCTGGATATAATCCAGGAAATATTATGAAAAAAATTGTTTACAACTAAAATGATTGTCTCTTCTAATATACCAGTAAATGTGCCTTTAAGGAGAAAAGTATTTGAGTGCATTTACAATTTTTGTAATGTTTCTTAATATTTACAGTTCCTACACTTGAACCAATATAGCAGCAACACTGAATGAAAGCTAAAAAGATCCCTTTTATTTGAATGTAAGGATCAAATTCCATAAGGATATGAGCAGGACATTAGCCTAGTGGTTAAGGTGCCCACACCTCACATAAGAGAGCCTGGGTTTAATCTGACTCCAGCTTCCCATGAGTGCAGATCTTGGGAACAGGGGTGAGGTTCCTACCACCCACATGGAAAATCTGGACTCCAGGCTCCTGGCTCCAGCCTGGCCCAACTCCAGTCATTGCAGGCATCTGGGGAATGAGTCAGTTCATGCTGTGCCACCCCCCAATCTCTATATCTCTCCTTCTCAAACAAGGCAAAAAACATTAATTCCATAAGGATGAATAGGGGCACATAGTGCACTCTGTTTCCACTTCAATTCACTTTGCTGCCTCTTTAGACAAATCCCATAAAGCAAAAAATTCATCCTGTTTGTAATCAACAACTCGGCCTTTAATATCATCACAGTTCTCTCTCGGTAAATGTTGCATGAGTACTTGAAAAATCATCTTAAAATACATTTTTCAAGTGGCAGGCATAATTGGTGTAACATGAATTAGCCTAATATTCAGACTGATCATGTTTATTTTGATCTTTTTCAGACACTCACCACACTCTTATGTATTACACAGCATAATGAAAATAGTGCTGATTAGGGATATGCGAGATCTGACTTTCATGTTAACCCTGACCCTTGTGTTTTTCTTTTGGTTTAAAAAGGTGATTTAAACTCTGAATCAATGTTACATAAAATGGGGTTATTATTTTGACTAGCTGCTCTCTAAGAAAGTTTTCACCTAATGTTTTATGAATCTCTCAACAAAGTCTTGTTGATAATGAGATACAGGTCCTTAAATGGGGATAATATAAGGTTACACAAAGGTGAATCCAACGAGTGTTTGAGAGCACAGAATAGAAGGATACTCACCTGCGTACTGCTGTGGGCATGTTACAGAGTGGAATTTGAAGTGGACAGGCAATTTTTTTCTGTGTAATTTTTTTAAAATATCTTATTTATTTATTTATTTATTTGAGAGGTAGAGTTTCAGACAGTGAGAGGGAGACAGAGAGAAAGGTCTTCCATTCGCTGGTTCACTCCCCTGGTGGCCTCAATGGCCAGAGCTGTGCCGATCTGAAGCCAGGAGCCAGGTGCTTACTCCCAGTCTCCCAAGTGGGTGCAGGGGCCCAAGGGCTTGGGCCATCTTCTACTGCTTTGCCAGGCCATAGCAGAGAGCTGGATGGGAAGAAGAGCAGCCGGGACTAAAACCGTCGCCCATATGGGATGTTGGCGCCACAGGCGGAGGATTAATCTACTGTGCCACTGTGCCACAGCGCCAGCTCCCATAAAACGTTGTTATTTCGTGTGTTTGTGTTTTCAGTGTACTTAAATGATGCTGCTCCATCATTCCTGACTGTTTGTTAATTTATAATACAAAACTATACATTTAAAAATCAATCAAGCTTTATTCTATGTGTCTTCTTTATTGTGTCATTTTAGCAGAACTGGACACATAATTCCATCAAATTGTTCACTATCACAAATATACTACAACCCAACTGACTGAAGTTCAGAAAAAGATAGTGTATTATCAGGGTAGGAAAAGGATGGCTGAAAACACTGAGCATGCCCCTTCATAGATCCATGCAATATTTTTAATGGAGCAGTAACAAGAAATGGGGATTGTGAATCCACAGATCACGTCATTCTTAATTTAATTTTAAACTCCCAGACTGCTCTCCAAAAAAACTGTATCATTTTTTATATTTCTGCCAGAAGTACAAGGTTTGTATTTGTTCAGCACTTTATCAAAAGTTGGTACTTTCTGACTTTCTATTGTTTTTTCAATGTGATAAGTGACGTTGTATCTTATTGTTTTGTCTTTTTCCTAATTCAGGTAAGTTTAAGTATATTTTCTTGGCTTACCATTGAAACAGTTAGCATAAGCCAGGTTATGCTGAAATATCAATGGCATTGTTCAACAAAGTTTTATGCTGAGCAATCTCTAGGGCAACTCTCTTGCTGCTATTGGTAGCTTCCATCTCATGACTCACTAATTAAGCCAATGGCCTCCAATGCTATCATTAAGGAGGAGAACAGGATAAAGGAGGCATATCAGTTCTCTCCTGCCTTGTCCCCAGTGTGACAAACATTACTCAGAGACCGTCAGCCAAAGCATGTTACTTAACTCCAAGGAAGCCTGGGAAATGCAAAGGATTACATGAATATTTTGTGAACACTGTCTGCCACAGCAAATCAATTCTCCAACAAGTCTGAATGCTGTGACTTCTTACAATACATTTTATGACTTTATAATAAAGAAAAAAATACATGTAAGCGACGATCAAAAAATCAATTTTGTGCGACACTGCCAGACGTAATCATGTCACTCCTCTGTTCACAAGCCTTCAATGGCTGCTCACTGGCTAATAGGCTAAACTTCTTGGCCTCGTTTTCTCTCCTCTAATATCAGATCAAATTTAGGATGACTTCTCAATCCCATAAATTTTTGATCAGTTTTTATTCAATCTTTGTGTAAATTGGAAGATAGTGATGGCCCCTTAAGAATTGGTATGGAATTGAAAGAAATTCAATAAGGCATCTGACAGTTATGTGATTGTGATTTGTAGAACTTTCGTTTTATAACCTTAAGTAATATTGACCTTAAAAAAGAATAGAATGAGAGACAAAAAGAATGAATATTTATTCATCTTTATTCTAGTCTTCCTTCTTGATAACTGTCCCAATAAATCTAAATTAATTCATCAATAAGGCTTGAACAAGTTATCTTTTGAGAAAGTTGATTCATTGCCTAGATATTGCCACAAAATACACGCACACACACACACACACACACAAAACCAGGCAAATGGATTTCACAATGCACATGTTGACAGATGATTTGAAGGTACAGAAATAAACAACCAAGGAAATATGTCATGCAGTGAATCTCGCAAGGACACTGTAGGGAGTTTGGGAGGTCCCTTTAACATAGTTGGGTTTGCTTTTGAACCCCAAAGGATGGCCCTGATTCTTTCAAGCAGAAAAAAATACATTTTGAAGCTATGCTCTCCTATTATTTCAGTCATGCACACAATACAAATACTCTTGAGTTGAAGTATCTGAAAGTTTGTGGGCCTGTTTTTAAAAATTTACCTCTGCCAGATTTTATAAAATGTCATTCCAATTATTTTTGCACAATAGTATTGGAGACACGACATTCTCTTGATAGCTTGACATGTGGTAATTTGGGTAGAAATTAACTTTATTTGTCTTTGACTAGAACAAATTGTCTCTCTGCCCTTGTTTATACAGAATGCTGTTATTTTTGGTTCTTTCATTTGTGTAATCTGTGGCTTGGTTTCATCTTAAATGCTGGCAATTGGTACACTGAGGCAGGCTTTAATGGCATCAAACCCACAGCTAAGAAAGCAAAACAGTGTGCAGAAAGGAGGTGGAGATAGATTCTGTATAAACATAAGACTTACTCAACAAAAGCCAAGGGTAATTAAAAGAAGAAGAAGATGATGATAAAGAAAGAACTCTGACAGGACAATGAACTAGCAAAGATTATCCAACTTTAGAAAAAAGGAAACTGAAGAAGAAACACTTCCATTGCTACTTGGTTTCAGTTCTACCTTACATTGAAGAATATTCATTTGCTCTCAAATTCACACATCTACACATTCAGACTGGAGGACTCTGATAATTTAGTCTAATCCTAATGTAAAACTCTTAAATCCTCCTTTAAAAGGATTGGCACATTGAATAATATTTACAAACAGCAATTAGACTTGAGAACATACAAACACATACATAATTCTATTGATTTAAATTTTATTCAATGCAAATTTTGCCTTTGCATGCAATATCTAAACAATTTATTTCCTACAAGGACCCAGTGTTGAACAGAGAATACAAATAGGATAAATAATATAAAATAATAAGAAAAATAAGAAAAAGAAATTTACTGAGCACCTACTGAGGGTTGGTCATCTTTGTAAGCTTTTTATCTTATTCATTTTTATAATTCCCACAAAATGTATATTTTGTTCACTGAATAGTCTCATTTTATATTTGTTTTACATTTTGTTTTTTATACAATTAATAGAGAAAATCTAAATATGGATGTTTTCCCATAGAAATATCTTCAGAGGAAACTATACATCATCTGTAATCTATACTTTAAATATGACCAACATTAAACTTTTACTCATTCTCCACGTGATGTCTTAGTTTTGAATGTAATTGGAATCACACAGGTTATGCAGTTTCTTGCTCTTCAATTTTCACTGAAATTATATTATCAACGTTTTCCTATATCATTAAAAATTCTCCAACCATGATTTTTGAAGACCCATTATGTTTCATCATTTGGACGCACCATAATTAGTTTAACCTCTTTGGTATTGGTAGGGGCGTTTAATTTGCTGAATCCTACTTTCTATGAAGCCAGAATGCATCTACAAATAGTAATACTGTGAGCTACTGTGGCCAGTTCAAGGCTACTGATGTAATTCAACTGAAATCTAAAAGTTGTCACAAAAGTATATTAGCAGGGGATGCAGCGGTGAGGCTAGCTTGGAGAGAGATATTTAGAAGGAAGAGCAGGATATACATTACTCTGCTCTATTATTCCAGCCAAAATTTTAAAGGGCACAGTCAATACGTCTACACATTTGTGTCTCAGGATCCAGCTCTTCCAGAGGCCTAGTTAAATGTGTGAACTTCAGTAAACTAATATAAAATTTTCTTTTTAATGGTAATTTTTAGATTGTTTTACAACCTAAAACTCAGAATTCTCATTCATACCAGCTAAATGGCCAAAAGGTTTTGTGTCCATAACAAAGACAATAACAGTTTGAATTAGTCAGGATTCCAGGGAAACAGAGCCAACGGGGGAAATATGTGTGTATGTATATATATATATATATATATATATATATATATATATATTTATATATCTTCTATTATGTATAAATTATATATATAATAAATAACAAAAGGATACTTCAAAACCTTTGTGGAAATTGAATTAAAAGTTAATTTTGATGCAAATAAATTGTGAAACCCATGCATACAAGGGGCCCTCAAAAAGCATGTAAAAATTGTGTATTATGAAAGAACTGAGCATGGATTTCAAAAATTTGTGCCTAAATAAATTTATCTTTTAATTCCATATTTCCATAAACCTTTTGAAGTCCTCATTTATATAAACATATAAAAAGTATACTATGTATATACACATAAGGAAAACTTATCATGTAGAATTTGTTCACACAATTATGGAGGCTAAAAACCCTAAATTTGTCATCTGCAAGCTAGAGACCTAGGAAAGCTCAATGGTATAATTCAATGTGAGTTTGAAAGCCTGCAAACCAGAAAAACCAACTGTGTAAATCCCAGTATAAGGGCAAGAGAAGATGAAATGAGATGTTCTAGCTTAAGTGACGAGGCAGGAAAAAAAGGTAGAGAAGGTAAATTCTTCCTTTCTCCACCTTTTTTTTTCTATTCAGGCCCTCATTGGGTTAGATAGTTCAAATGTTAATCTCATGCAGACACACCACCACAGACAAACCCAGAAATAATGCTTAAATGGATATCTGTGGAAATATAAAATTGACTATCACAAGCCCACCCCTTGTCAGCTTGGCAATTCATCTTCTTGACACATCTTTTTAAATAATAATTAATCTCCACATAAACACAATAACAAGGTCATCATTCCAAATAACATGATAGAACTATCCTGTTAACTCAAAATGCACTACCCTCTTCCCAAAAAGAGGAAATGAAGTCTTTGAACGATGTTTATTTTACTGTTTTTTATATTCTTCAACTTAAACACTATCATATGAAATTAGCAATACTCAAATAAAATGAAATAAAGTAAATACATCTTATAGGACATAAGAGAATAAGATAGAAGAAAATAAATAAAAACAAGCATATAAGTTCCCACACACATATTCATAAGATAATAAGGAATACTCATGACATTAGAGTATTTTTATCTGTAATTGGTTAGGTAGTTATAGCTGGTATTTGTAACCACTTTCTTCCACTATCCAATTTGTATTCTCTTTACTTTCAGCAAGCATCTCAGCTGGTCATCTTTCTTTACTTGGTGGAGTGACCTAAATCTTCATTCCTGAACACTCTAAGCCATTCATAGTCCTGCCTAGATCAGTCTGTTACAGTTTTCCATTTACCTTAATCACATGACATATGGTAGTACTAATGGATGCCCTAAGAGTTCTTGTATTCCAAACATGCTCTTCCTGACCTCCACTATGGAGTAGTAGTCCAATCACCCGTTGGTAATCAACCTCAATCATCCCAGACAACACCTTAATTCCTTAATTGCCTGATAACTGAGAGGCATGAGGATCCCAAAGTACCCAGGTGGCAGCCTTAAGTTCCAGTTTAATGAAATCATTGCTGTGTTTCTGGATGGAAGAATTTCTCCCTCTGTAACCAAGTCTTCTAGATCAGCAGAGCACAAAGCCATGAGAACAAAATATAAAATTTTTTCTAAGTGAGTCACTAGGGATAATGGTGCTGCCCCCATTCCAAACCATTAATTCCTAGACCCATAAATCCTGGCAGAGAAACTGCACCAGATATGAGATACTGATTCAGAGAGGACAGAGCCTTCTGGAGAACACTCCCCAGACCTCTAAGGTATTACCACCTCACTGGTACTGTAATGCGTCTTCAAAAAGCCACTCCATTATTCTATTAATCCAGTTGCTTCAGGATGATGAACACAGGAAGACCAGCGACTCCACGGTCATGGACCCATTGCTGCACTTCTTTCAAGTGAGTTCCTTGATCAGAAGTAACGCTGTATGGAATACCATGATGAGCATGGCATTCTGTAAATCTACAGATCTGCTACCATCTATTATGGATGAAGAAGCATTGCATACAACAAAGACAAATCCATACCCAAGGTATATATTCCAGTAAGGAAAAAACATTGCCATTTCTATAATGTAAGTGGCACCAGGTCATCAGGCAATGGTGCCAAACTGGTCTCTGCTGCTGGCAGACTGGGCACCCAACAGCAGCTGCGGTTAGGTCAGCCTTGGTGGGTGGAAGTCCATGTTGCTGAGGCCAAGAATAACCTCCATCCGTACCACCATGGCTACCTTGATCATGAGCCCTTAGAGCAATGAGAGAGGTAGCTGGCATCTACAGAGTAAGTTACCTTATATTTGATTGTGAAAATCTCCTTCTATTTAAGCCACCTTTTGGTAAGCATTCACATGAGACACAAATATATTCACATTGTTCCCTCATTCAAAGAAATCTATCTACAAACCTCTTCTCCAAATTTCTCTGCCATCAATTTTCCAATCATGTTACTTCCAACTCCCTGATGATCCAGTCAAATCATTCACTACAGTCACACATCTGATCATTCCTCCATCCAAGTGAACAACTAGGTGCATCACTCATAGCTCTCCCCACTAGGAGAATTTCTCTTCACCAGTGTACTTCTAGTTGGTAGTGCTGTAGCTGCCCATTTTGTGATGGTACCTCTATATCATGGTGCAGAACCATGTGTAAAGCAGGCCACAGTTTTCTCTCTCTCTGTCATCTGACTGTAGGTAATTCACCCCAGAAAGCCAGAGGTACAGGAAAGAGAAATTAACTATCACATAAATCGGCTCTATTCTGTTCTGATTATATTGGGAATGAAGGTAATTAGTTCACACAAATAAGTATTGAAAAAAGAAGACTCGCCACTCCCATAAGACAGGAGATAAGATATGGAGTTTCCCAAACCAGTTCTTATGAGAATTATTTTTAAAACAGATATTTAGCTTAGCACAATAAGAGTTATGTATAAATGCTGAAGTATTGTCTTGTGTAAGAGGAAATAGATTTGTTCTATCTGAACATGACTTACACTGATGAAATATCAATTTGTTCAATATAAGGAAGAACATTCCAGGCCAGCGCCGCGGCTCACTAGGCTAATCCTCCGCCTGCGGCGCCAGCACCCCGGGTTCTAGTCCCGGTCGGGGCACCAGATTCTGTCCTGGTTGCTCCTCTCCAGTCCAGCTCTCTTCTGTGGCCTGGGAAGACAGTGGAGGATGGCCCAAGTACTTGGACCCTGCACCCACATGGGAGACCAGGAGGAAGCACCTGACTCCTGGCTTCAGATCCACACAGCGCACCGGCCGTTGCTGCCATTTGGGGGGTGAACCAACAGAAGGAAGACCTTTCTCTCTGTCTCTCACTGTCTAACTCTGCCTGTCAAAAAAAAAAAAAAGGAAGAACATTCAAAAAGAGTGGAATATGAAAAACAGGTAATAGCCCACTGGGATACTCAGTATATAAATAATAATCATTTGATGAATATGTCAAGAAGGGAGTTAAGATATTGGTAGAAAGTTCTATTATGTGATACTCCAAATGACCCCCAAATTTGATAGTTTTTTTTTCTAACTTAATACAGGATACTTTTTTAAGATTTATTTATTTATTTATTTATTTTAAAGACAGAGGTACAGAAAGGCAGAGGCCGGGGGTGGGGGGGTCTTCCATCCACTGGTTCATTCCCCAAGTGGTCACAACAGCTGGAGTTGGGTCGATCTGAAGCCAGGAGGAAGGACCTTCTTCCAGGTCTCCCACATGGGTGCAGGGGCCCAAGGACTTGGACCATCTTACATTGCTTTCCCAGGCCATAGCTGAATGGGAAGTGGAGCAGTCAGGACTCGAACCGGCACCCACATGGGATGCCAGCACCACAGGTGGCAGCTTTACCTGCTGTGCCACAGCACCAGCTTCACTACAGGCTATTATTACAAGAAGATATTTACTTATGGCTTCAAATTTGTTGGGTTTTTTTTCCCAGAATGAATATTTTCTGGCTTTTCTTTGAAGTGCTAGAACAAAGGTATGGCAAGAATGTGACCAAATGATGTACCACCAAGATTATTTTTCCAAACCAGGATAATAAAATATAATGGACAGTGATTAAAAATTATGATTTAGAGGGCAGGAAGTCAGTATCCAAGGAGACAATGTCAACTCTGGGTTGAGAAGAGACAAGAAACATGAGAACTAACAAGATCAGGAGAATCTGAAAAAAATTATAAAACTTTGAATATAACAAAGCAAGTGGGTCAGAAGTAGCACGTTAATCAATGGATGCAAGTGTTTCCTTTCACATAACACACATGGGCTTTAAAGAAACACTGGAGAGGTGGAAAATAGGGGAAACAAGTTTATGGAGACTGACATATGATAGTATTTTTTTATCTCAAGTGTTCACATTAAATGGCAAAGGTAAATTTAAAGAATTTTGATACATTAATGAATACAGAATGGGTGACAGAAGTTCAAAATTTTTAGAGAAAACAACCAAGTTTCTTAAATGTCAATATAATTGAAAACTTATTTATAGAAAAAAAATTCAGCATAGCAGTTAAGTCACTGCTTGGGATGCCCACATCCCAAATCAGAGTGCCTGATTCGGGTCCTGGCTCCTTCACTTCCAAACCACCTCGATGCCAATGCACACCCTGGGAAGCAGCAGAGATGGCTTACATACTTGGGTCCCTGTCACCCACATGGAAGACCCAGGCTGAGTTCTGGGCTCCTGGCTTTGACCTGGATCTGTTGCAGATATCTGAGGTGTAAACCAGCAAAAGTGAGTTGTTTCTTTCTTTCTCTCTCTCTCTCTAATAAAAATTATTTTAAAACTCAGATAACAAAGTACAATCATATTATAGTATTTTTGCAGTAATTTTTATACTATTTAATTCTTGAACTTTTTGTAAGACAAATTATTGCTAGAGGACTTCCACATTTCTTTCCGCCAAATAGAACCACAGAGTTGTGATTAATGACACAGACGCAAACAGCATGAGCTCTGCTATCATACAAGTATGATGTTAGATTCTCAACTTGTTTTTTTCCTATGTTACCTTTTGAAAAATGTCATGGCCTCTGTGTGCATCAACTCTCTCATTGGAAATTAAGAATTTTCCTGCAGTTAAATGAGAAAATACATGTGATGTGTTTCACAGTTTCCAGAACACTATATGTGAACATTAAATTTCAGCTGCAGTATTGAGTCTTTTAAAGTTCTGTGTGGGGTTGGCACTGTGGCACAGGGGGTAAAGCCACCATCTGCAGTGTCAGCATCCCATATGGGTACTGGTTGAAGACCTGGTGGTTCCACTTCCAATCCAGCTCTCTACTATGACCTGGGAAAGCAGTAGAAGATGGTCCAAGTCCTTGGGCCCCTGTACCCACATGGGAGACCTGGAAGAAGGTCCTTCCTCCTGGCTTCAGATTGGCCCAGCTCCAGCCATTGCAGCCATTTGGGGAGTAAACCAGAAGATGGAAGATTCCCTCTCTCTCTCTCTCTCTCTGTCTGCCTTTGCCTCTGCCTCTGCCTCTGCCTCTCTGTAACTCTGCCTTTCAAATAAATAAATAAATATTTTTTAAAAAGGTCAATTATACACATCCGTTCATTAATTAAAAGTTAATGGACCAGGCCAGCGCTGTGGCCCAGCAGGTTGACACCCTGGCCTGAAGCACTGGCATCCCATATAGGCGCCGGATCGAGATCTGGCAGCTCCACTTCCAATCCAGCTCTCTGCTATGGCCTGGGAAAGCAGTAGAAGATGGCCCAGGTCCTTGGGAAACCTGCACCTGCATGGGAGACCCAGAAGAAGCTCCTGGCTCCTGGCTTCCGATTGGCACAGCTCCCGCTGTTGTGGCCAATTGGGGAGTGAACCATCAGATGGAAGACCTCTCTCTCTCTCTCTCTCTTCCCCCTCTCCTCTCTCTGTGTAACTCTGACTTTCAAATAAATAAATAAATCTTTAAAAAAAAAGGTTAATGGACCATCAAAATGGCCTGATCTATTCAGCCATTGCCAAGACAGAAAATAAAAACTTTCACAAAATCCAAGCAAAAGATGAAATCATTGATACAGTCCACTGATGCATTTCAAATAAGAAGCAACATCCCAAGATAGAACTTAGAGCTGTGATTAATTGTTCATGCTGCTTTCTGAGGGGCAAAACAAAAATGGTCTTTGTTGTAAACAGATCTCTATATATTGCAATGTCATAGTGTAAAGCAAGGAATAGTGTTGCCTAAGGGATCACTATTATCAACCAAGAGCCCAGGAGGAGAATGTGTGTTTCCCTGGACCAGCTGAGTTTCCTGTAAACCTGTTACTTATAATTAAGTTAAATAGCAGCCAAAATTATTTAATTCAGATAATTTATTTTGATAAAATACTTCTAAGTTCAGCTTCCTGGGGTTAAGACAGTCGCTTTACTTAATTTACAACTCTGTTATCTTGACAGCATACCAAAAATACACAAGACTTGGCAGTTGACCAGGAAAATTATGTATGTATTGGGTCAATTTGCAAAAAAAAGAAAAGTGTTTTCAAATTGCAATCAACCCACAGAGTGCTTCTTGGCATACAAATGACTGAATGGACTCACAAACAGGAAATATAGAGATAGAGGATTAAAATGGTAGAATGTGATTAGAGACAAAATTTTGGACCATTGAATATTATGAAAAAGTAGGGAGCGTTAAAAAAAAGATATTTATGCAAGAGAAAGACATACATGGCCAAAATCCCAGTCCCTCAATGCCAAATAATCCATAAATTATCAGAATGACACCAATGTAAATAAAATTTTTAGTCTCCAGTTCAACTTCTCCATGATAGATTAAAATAAGGAATTATCAAGAAGTAAAATTAGGCTGGCGCCGTGGCTCACTAGACTAATCCTCCACCTGTGGAGCCGGCACCCCGGGTTCTAGTCCCGGTCGGGGTACCAGATTCTGTCCCGGTTGCTCCTCTTCCAGTCCAGCTCTCTGCTGTGGCCCAGGAGGGTAGTGGAGGATGGCCCAAGTGCTTGGGCCCTGCACCTGCATGGGAGACCAGGAGGAAGCACCTGGCTCCTGGCTTCGGATAGGCACAGCGTGCCACCCTAGCAGCCATTTGGCAGGGGATGAACCAATGGAAGGAAGACCTTTCTCTCTGTCTCTCTCACTGTCTAACTCTGTCTGTCAAAAAATTAAAAAAAAAAAAAAAAAGAAGTAAAATGGCTAGCCACTCCCCTAAAGTATACATCAACATCTGACCAAATCAGCAACAAAGCTATGGTTGTCTCACTTCAATACTATTTTTGTATTACATTTTTAAGTGATACTACATCATGAAAATCACATGTTAGAAACGCAGCCCCAGAAAGAAATATAGCATGGACAGAGAGACATGATAGAAAGTAAAGTAGTTTCTACTAGTTAACATCAGTAACCAAAAAAAAAAAAAAAAAACCTAGACTTGATTTTTCTGAACCATTACTAGTCATGTGACCTTGAATGGCTTCCTTATATTTTATGAATGTTAATTTGGTTTATGTTTTCTCCTTATTTCTAAATGGTTTGTGTACTGGTTGACGGATGGTGATTGATTAATAGCCCATTTCATCCAGCTATTGTTGTTATTATATATTAAATTATATAATAAATATAAATGATTGAGCATAGTGCCTGACACATAGGAGTTATTTGGTAAATGACAGATGTTATCATGAGGGTCAGAGTTTTATATATATCTCCCTAACCAAATTGTGAAATCTGGCAGACTCATTTCATTCTGAATTAAACACTGCAAACCTTTAACTACAGAAAAAGGTAAAGTCTAATTATGTCCATAGAGTAACTATATAGGCTACCAATAATATAGTATATTCATTTTCATATACAGAAGAAGGGCTGAATCAAATGTTTGACTAAAATTAAGCAAATCAAATGTTTGACATTAAGTGAAGATCTGATTTGTCTTTTTTAAGTGTATGGATGCCCCTCAACTTATGATGTAATTATACCTTGATAAACTGAAAATATTATGGCCTGGCATTCTAAGGCATTGGGTTAAACCAGGGTTTATGATGCCGGCTTCTCATATCAGAGAACAAGTTCAAGTGCAAGCTGCTATTTAGCTTCCTATCCAGCTCACTGCTAATGCACCTAGGAAGCTTTCAGAAAATGGCCCAAGAACTTGGGTCCCTGTCACCCACATTGGAGACCCTGATGGAGTTCTGGGCTCCTGGCTTCAGCCTGGTCCAGCCCTGGTCATTGCAACCATTTGGAGAATGAACCAGAAGAAGAAAGACTTTCTCTCTCTCTCTCTCTCTCTCTCTCTCTCTTCCTCCTCCTCCTCTCCTCCTCCATCTCTCTCTCTCTCTCTCTCACCTCCTCCCTACCTCTTTCTCTCCCCCCTTTCAAAGAAATAAATATTTTAGAAATAAATTTTTAAAAATTAAAAATATATACATCAAAAATACATTTAATACACCTGTACTACCCAACATCATAGTTTAGCCACACAGTACACTGTAGAGTGTCACTTGCTTCCTTTTTGTGATCCCCCAGTTGAAGAGGAGCTACTGGGAGCTGCAACTTGCTGCTGCTGCTCCATATCATGAGAGTACTGCATATCACCAACCAGAGAACAGATCAAAATTCAAAGAACAGTTTCTACTGAATGCATGCCAATTTCCAACCATTATGAAGTCAAGAAAAATAATAAGTCAAACCATCATAAGTTGGGGCCATCTTCAACAACAAAAGTTTGAGAAACCATCTGTGGAACCTTGTGAAAAAGTGATTGGGCTAATCATGCCCTATCCAGGTCTTCTTGCTGGTGGAGATGTCAATCATGTTTGCTGAATTTGATCATGTAAAAAAACTGAAGATCATGAATCTTCCAGCCTCTTTCTAAGCATTCAGATCTAAATTACTTAATGCCAAGGCCAGCATTGTGGTACAGCAGGTTAAGCTACAACTTGGAATGCTGACATTCCATGTGAGCAATGGCTCAAGTCCTAGTTTCTCAACTTCTGAAACAGCTCCCTCCTAATGGCCTGGGAAAGCAGCAGAAGATGGTTCAAGTGCTTGGGAGTATTTAACAGGTAGAGTTACAGACAGTGAGAGAGACAGAGAGAAAGGTCTTCCTTCCATTGGTTCATGCCTCAAATGGCTGCAATGGCCAGAGCTATGCTGATCCAAAGCCAGGAGCCAGGTGCTTCCTCCTGGTCTCCCATGTGGGTGCAGGGACCCAAGCACTTGGGCCATCCTCCACTGCACTCCCAGGCCACAGCAGAGAGCTGGACTGGAAGAGGAGCAACCAGGACTAGAAACCAGCACCCATATTGGATGCCAGCTCCACAGGTGGAGGGTTAACCAAGTGAGCCACGGCGCCAGCCCCGTAAATAAATATTTTTAAAATAAATTATGTAATGTCCAAACATGACAATTAAAGTTGAAAGAACAAGTAAAAAGAACCTCTGTCAACTTAAACATTCTTGAAAGAAGTGTTTTTTTTTTTTCTTTATTTTTTTAGAAAGTTTTTATTTAGGCCAGCGCCGCAGCTCACTTGGCTAATCCTCTGCCTGCGGCACTGGCACCCCGGGTTCTAGTCCCGGTCAGGGCGCCGGATTCTGTCCCAGTTGCCCCTCTTCCAGTCCAGCTCTCTGCTGTGGCCCAGGAGTGCAGTGGAAGATGGCCCAAGTGCTTGGGCCCTGCATCCACATTGGAGACTAGGAGGAAGCTCCTGGCTTCTGGCTTTGGTTTGGCACATTACGCCGGCCATAGCAGCCATTTAGGGGGTGAACCAACAGAAGGAAGACCTTTCTCTATGTCACTTTCTCTCTCTCTCTCTCTCTCACTGTCTAACTCTGCCTGTCCAAAAAAAAAAAAAAGAAGAAGAAGAAAGAAAGTTTTTATTTAATAAATATGAATTTCATAGGTACAGCTTTGGAATATAATGGTTTTTCCCCGCATACCCGCCCTCCCATCCCACCTCATACTCCCTCTCTGATCCCATTCTTCATTAAAATTCATTTTAAATTATATATAGAAAATCAACTCTGTACTAAGTAAAGATTCAACAGTTTGCACCCACTCAGACACACAAAGTATAAAGTACTGTTTGAAGAGAAGTTTTACTGTTAATTCTCATAGTACAACTCATTAAAGACTGAGGTCCTACATGGGGAGCAAGTGAACAGTTACTCTTGTTGATTTAATAACTGACACTCTTAGTTATGACATCAGTAATCACCCGAGGCTCTTGTCGTGAGCTGCCAAGACTATGGAAGCCTCGAGTCTACAAACTCTAACCTTATTTAGACAAGGCCATAATCAAAGTGGAAGTTCTCTCCTCCCTTCAGAGAAAGGTACCTCATTCTTGATGGCCCCTGAAAGAAGTGGTTATTAAGTCCAACCATTGCAATTTTTGCCACTCTAGACCCTATCAGAATCAGAATCAAGTACACAACAGGGAAGCATAAGTTTTTGTTTCTGCTGGTAATGGTGAAGGTGGTATTTTTTTTTTCAGTGCAAACTTAGAAGAACAAAAATAAACAGAAGCAAAAGTTTCTAATTTTTGCTCTTGTTATTGTTATGTTCCTGTTTCACTTTGGGGGTTGGGGGTGATCCTGAAGGAATACATCACTGAATTCTCCACAGCTAAGCCATGGAATTATCAAGGGCAAAGCTAAACTGTAAAAGCCTATATACTGGGGAATGGTTTAGAAAAATCTTTTTCTTTTTTTAAAATTATTTATTTATTTTTGAAAGGCAGAAATACAGAGAGGGAAGGAGAGAGATCTTCCATCCACTGGTTCACTCCACAAATGGCCACAAAGGCTGGAGCTGTGCCAGGCTAAGGCCTGGAGCCAGGAGCTTCTTCTGGGTCTCCCACATGGGTGCAGGGGCCCAAGTATTGGGCCATCTTTCACTGCTTTCCCAGGTACATTATTAGGGAGCTGGATTGGAAGTGGAGCAGCTGATATTTGAACAAGCACCTGTATAAGATGCCAGCACTGCAGGCAGAGGCTTAGCCTTCTATGCCACAGTGCTAGCTCTAGAGAAATCATTTTCAGTAAAGGTGGCATTTTCTCTTTTTATTATTTAGAGATGATAAGAGAAGAAAAATATATGGACAATTATTTTAGCAAGGGTCCTTCAGAGTGACTCAACTGACATGGTATATATAGATATTTGAATAAATGAAAAGGGGTCAGTAGAAGAATTGGCTTACATGATCATGAAGGCTGAGAAGATCCACAGTAAGTCATCAGCAAGCTGAAGAACCAAAGAAGCAGTAACACTGCTCAGTTCAAGTCAGAAGACACAGGGACCAACAAAACCCATGGTGTAACTCTCAGTCAAAAGCCAAAGGCCACTGGGAGCCACTGGTACAGATCCCAGAGTCCAAAGGCAGAGGATAAGGACAAAAGAAAGCAGAGAGGGATATCACTCCTGAAGGGAGAAAAGAAGCAGAGATTTGCACTTCTTCACCTTTTGGTTCCATCCAGGCCCCTAGCTGATTGGGTGGCGTATGCTCACACTGAAGGGATCTTCACTAACTCATACGCTAATCTCATCAGGAAACACCCTTACAGACATACCCAGAAACAATGTTTCACAGTTACAGTTTCCTCTTTCCAGTCCAGCTGACATCTAAAATTAATGATCACAACAGCCTTTAATACTTTCTTAATATTCTGCATTTTCAGAAGCCAAATGGAAACAAAGGCAGAGGCCACAATTTTGTCAATATCTCTGTTTTGATTGACATTACAGAAACACTGTAAATCTCCTTTGCCTCTTTGTCTATCCATCCAAGCCACTACAGTCAAAGATCCAGTCTCCAAAGTTCCTATCTATGTCTCTCAAGCCCAACTTCTCACATCTATTTTTAAAGTGTTGTGATAAAAGTAAAGCAAACAAAAATAAAAATACTTATCTCTAATTGTCTAGAAACTTACTGTACAAAGCAAGGTTCTTGGAATTACTGGGTAACTTAATAGAAATGCAGACTTCTAACCCACTCCAGAAGGACTGAATCAGAATCTACACTTTAAAAAGATCCCCAGGTGATCCCATGCAAAGATTAAAGAGCACTGTTCCAGATTTTTCCATCATCAGGAGAAATACAACACAATGCCTATTCCTCTATTATGCCCAAACAGAGCACAGGCATCCCAGATTGCAAAATGATTTTTTGTTCATTATGCAGGCATTACACAAGCACAGTAAGTATTCTTACTCAAATGCATCCAAAATGACTGTTCATCAGTAAGAAGATAATTTGTGAATCTGTACCTGCTCTAGGAAACCATAACTATTAGTTTAAGTGGAAAGACCTGCAAATGGGGGATTATGTATTCATGGTGATCATGATTGGATCACCCGTTAATACCCACATTCTGACATTTGAACTCAACTTATATCAACAGACCTATTTTTCCTTACTCAATACCACTAGTACTTTATGTTATAAAGAACATGTCTAAGATTGTCCAGGAGCATCCACCATCTATGCTATAGAAGTCTATTTAAAAAAAAACAGGTGGTGGGGCCAGCACTGTGGTGTAGTGGGTAAAACCACTGCCTGCAGTGCCAGTATCACATATGGGCTCCGGTTCGAGTTCCAGCTCTTCGTCTACTGAGTCAGCTCTCAGCTATGGCCTGGGAAAGCAGTGGAAGATGGCCCAAGTCCTTGGGCCCCTGCACCCACATGGGAAACCCAGAGGAAGCTCCTGGCTCCTGGTTTCAGATCGGTACAGCTCTGGCCATTACAGCCATCTGGGGAGTGAACCAGCAGATAGAAGACTCACTCTCTCTCTCTCTCTCTCTCTCTCTCTCTCTCTCTATCTTTCTCTCTCTCTCTCTCTGCCTCTGCCTCTCTGAAACTCTGCCTTTGAAACAGATAAATAAATCTTTTAAAAAATTGATGGTCTAAGAAAAATTTCAATGCTTATCAAACAGAAAAGTCACTATTCACTGATTCCTATGTTTATTTGGAAAACATTGCTTAGTTTCTCAATTCCATTCTGGTAACAAAACATATCCAGGCTTAAAATTAACCTTAGGGAGATACAATAAATTAACAGATCATTACAATGCTCAGTTACATGTACCAACTAGGATAAGTCTAAATTGATTTAAGTACAGGAAAAATTCCCTAATAAAACCCGTAGAGATTAGAGAACATAACCTAAACATTATGACATTTAATCAGTGTGGACGAATTGCAAATATTAAGTGACTGTAGAAAAGAAAGGAAAGAATGTATCAGATATAAAAAGAAAGAAAATATTCTGAGGCCTAGAAATAAGAAGGTAACATAAAACACCTGGGGGTTTCAAGCACATCACTGTCTACAGTAGATGACAGAGTCACAGAGAAGACTTATCAATCAGTCATCAGTCTTCTTGGAGGAGAAGAAGTATGCATGAGACTATGCCAGAAGAGCAGATTAATCCTCCCTTCTGTTAAAAAAAAAAAAAGAAGAAGAAATAGAAGAAGAAGAGGAAGAGATTTAGAGTTACCTTGGAGTCTCCCCCAACCCTGAATCACTGAACAGAGCTCCCTGGCCTCACTCAGCACACACCTCAGTGTATGCACTGAAAGAGCAGACACTCCACTAATGCATAGAGGCACACTCCAAAGATAAAAGCCATCACAGGGAAAAAAAAAAAATCTCTCCACAAATGCCTAAAAATACACGTAGCAATTCAAGAAACAAGAATAACGAAGACAACATGATGCCTGCAAAGGAGCACAACAACACTTCAATAGTAAAATATGAAAATGAAGAGATTGAAGAAATGCCAAAAATGGAATTCAAAAATTGATCATAGGATTACTTACAAGTAATCAAAAGCAAATTCAGAATTAAATAAATCCATACATGACATGAATGAACATTTTTCCCATGAAATTGAGATTTTAAAGAGAAATTAAAATGAAATATTAGGAATGAAGAAGTCAATAGAGCAAATAAAAAATGTGGTAGAAAGCCTTAACAACAGACTTAGTGAGGAAAGAATATCTGAGTTAGAAAACATATCTCTGGAAATTTTACAGTCAGACCAAAAAAAAAAAAAAAGAAGAAGAAGAAGAAATTAGAAAACTGAAAAACAGTGTTGGAGATTTATGGGACACTATAAAACAACCTGACATACTGATCTTAGGAATTCCTAAGGTATGTGAAGAGAGAATAGATTAGAAAGCCTTTTTTGGTGAAATAATTACAGAAAACTTCTCTAATTTGGAGAAAGGGACATGCAAGTACAAGAAGCACATAGAACTGTTAATAGATATGAACCAGAAAAAATTCTCACCACAACACATTGTAGTCAAACTCTCCACAGTAAAACATAAAGAAAAGATTCTAAAATGTGCACAAGAGAAGCACTGGATTACTTTCAGAGGATCTCCAATTGGCTCATAGTTGACTTCTCTTCAGAAACCTATATTCTAGGAGAGAATGGTGAGATATTTTTCAAGTCTTAAGAGAAAAAAACTGTCAATCCAGAATACTATACCCTGCAAATCTCTCATTTATGAATGAAGGTGAAATAAAGACCTTCCATAACAAACAAATCAAAAGAATTTGTCACCACTCGTCCAGCCTTTAAAAAGATGCTTAAGAATGTGCTACACACAGAACATGGTTATCACTATAAAAGAAGGTGAAGGTAGAAAATCTTCCAGCAAAACTACACAGGAAACAATAGGAATATTTATGAAAAAATGGCAGAGCCAAGTTGTTACTTATCAATAGTCCCCTTGAATGTAAATGGCCTCAACTCTCCGGTTAGGAGATACAGACTTGCTGAATGGATTGAAAAAACAAAACCCATCTCTGTTGCCTACAAGAAACACATATCACCACACAGACTGAAAGTGAAAGGATGTAGAAAAAAATTCCATGCTAACAAAAAACAAAAATGAGCTGGTATAGCCATCCTAATATCAGACAAAATAGACTTTAACACAGAAACTGTTAAAAGAGACAAAGAAGGGCACTATGCAATGATTAAGAGATCAATTCAACAGGAAGATGTTACTACAATAAATGTATACAAACCTAATTACAGGGTACCTGGTTATTTAAAATAAATGTTAATGGATCTAAAGGGAGGCATAGACTCCCATACAATAGTAAAGGGGGACTCCAATACCCCACTTGCAGCAATGGGCAAATCAAACAAACAGAAAATCAACAAGGAAACAACTGTTAATTGACATTATAGACCAAATGGCCTAACAAGTACCTATAGAATATTTCATCCAACAGTGCCAGAATATACATTCTTCCCACCAGTGCATTGGGCTTTCTCTAGGATAGACCACAAGCTAGGACACAAAGCAAGTCTCAGCAAATTTAAAGAAACTGAAATCAGGCCAGCACCGCGGCTCACTTGGCTAATCCTCTGCCTGCAGCGCCAGCACCCCAGGTTCTAGTCCCGGTTGGGGTGCTGAATTCTGTCCCAGTTGCTCCTCTTCCAGTCCAGCTCTCTGCTGTGGCCCAGGAGGGCAGTGGAGGATGGCCCAAGTGTGTGGGCCCTGCACCCACATGGGAAACCAGGAGAAACACCTGGCTCCTGGCTTCAGAATAGCACAGCGTGCCGGCCATAGCGGCCATTTGGGGGATGAACCAATGGAAAAAGGAAGACCTTTTTCTCTGTCTCTCTCTCTAACTCTGCCTGTCAAAAAATTTTTTTAAAAAAAGAAATCGAAATCATACAATGCATCTTCTCTGACCACAATGGACTGAAGCTGGAAATCAACAACTCGGGAATCTCTAGAACATATACAAACACATGAAGGCTAAACAACATGCTCCTGAATGAACAGTGGGTCATAGAAGACATCAAAAGAGAAATCAAAAAACTGTTGAGGAACAGTTTTTTTTTTTCATAGTATTTGTTGAACTCTTTACTTAGTACAGAGTTAATCTTCTTTATTATAAAGTTAATTGAGAATAGTTTAGTAAAAAACAAAATGGGAATAGGAGAGGGAGAAAAAAGGGTAGGAGAGCAGGTAGGAAGGAAGAATCACTATGTTCCTAAAGTTGTACTTATGAAATTCATGAAGTTTGAACACCTTAAATAAAAGGTTTCTGGGGGTGGAGGGAAGGAAAAAAAAAAACTAAGTAGGAGGCAAACATCAGCTGTACTGAGTTGAAGGTGTCCCCCCAGAATCTACATTTCCTTTGAACCTCAAAATGTGACTTTATTCACACAAGCAATTTGTCACATAAAGGCGAGGTCATACTGAAGTGGGATGGGCCTGATCCAATACTGGGGTCATCATAAGAAAGAAATTTGGACAAGACAGAGAGGAGGATGCCACCAGAAGCAAGGAAGAGGCAAGGAAGGAAACTGACCCAGAATTCTCAGGAGAGAGCATGATCTTGCCAATACCTTGATTTTAGACTTCCTAGAACTAGGACAGTAAATTTGTTATTTTAAGCTACACAGTTTGGAGTAATTTTTTACAGCTCCGTAAGAAACTAACATAATGACTTTTTAATCTATTTATTGGGTCTGTCAATAATCTAAAGACTTCCTGAAGTACCCACCATATTTGCTTTGAAAACTAAGAAATATCTACAGTTCCATGTGTATTGCAACCCAGTTCACAAAAACAGAAATATGGAGTCAACCCAGGTGTCTATCAACTGATTATAGAATGAAGAAAATATGATAAATATATGTGGAATATTACTCAGCCATAAAAAAGAATGAAATCCTGACATTTGCAAGAAAACGGTTGGAACTGGAGATCATTATGCTAAGAAAAATAAGCCAGATACAGAAAGGAAAATTCCATATACATAGAAGTTAATGTATACAGGGTATACAAAAATGTGGAGATATCATATTATTTGGTATACAGACAATAAAGATTGTCTTCACTGAGCTATATTCTCTACCTAATAATATATCATTCTTTCCTCACTATGATTTTTGTCATGAATCCCACATTATGTGATATTAATATCCCTGCTTTCAAGAAAAATGATAATGTGTGTGCAAGTACATGATATTTACATATGAATAGTGATGAGTCTTTAGAGTGGGAGGGTGGCAAATGTTGAGATAAGAACAGTAAAATAGTAAGTCCATTCAAGTGAACTCTTGATTCCATATGAACTTTATTTCTCCCTCCACCCTTGAACAAAAGATGGATGCTATTGATCAGAATCTATGAAAAGTGACCAACTGTCCAGAAATACAGCTTCACCCTAAAACATGAAGAAATGGAGCTAGAAAATACTACAAGGAAATCCTGCAGTTCCCTGTTACAGGAGTTTGTGTTTATTTTCTGCTGCCACCATAAACAGATCACCACAAATTTGATGGCTTAAAACACATCCTAAGTATTTTATTCTGGTTCTATAAGTCAGCTGGTTTCTCTGCTTAGAGTCTCAAAAATCTACGAGCCAGCAGGATTGTGTGCCCTGTTGGGGAACTCTAAGGCAGAATCGGTTTGGAGGTTCATTCAGTTGTGGGTATCATTCAGTTCCACAAGGCTAAAAGACTAAGGTCCACTTTTCTTGATGACTGTCAAGTGGGAGCCACACTAAACTGCTAGAGACCTCTCCAACAGCTACCCATAGCCTCCTACGCAAGTCAGAAGCAGTGGCAGGGAGGCACATCCTTTTCACTCTCCCCATCAAGGCTCCTTCCTCTTCCGCAGTATCTCTGTTTAGCTTTCATCTTCTATTTAACTTTCAAGGGCTCATATGGTTACACTGAGCCCAGCCTGATATCCCAGCATAATCTCTCTATTGAAAGTAGGCTGATTAGTAATCTTAACTCTATATGCAAAATCTCTTCCTACAAGTACCTAGATTGATGTTTGACTGAGTAACTAGAGGACAGGCATCTTCAGGGGAGATGCTGGGAATTCTGCCTACCACAATATCATAAAATGACTCATTCAAAGAGGCTCATAAACAGGGCCATGAGCATATCTTGGACATAACAAGAGGCTGGATTATCTTACAGTTGGTCAGCCTGGTGTGTCTGAATGTCCCAAGAAGTCCTCATTTCTGGCAGCATTTATACTGATCACAGCATACAAGAGCTCCTTGCTAAGCATTTCCAGGGCCATTTCTCAGGCCTTTTGTAATACTAGATCTTCAGCTAATCTCACTGCCAGCTATAAAAATGCAATAAACTAAGCAGATGTCAAGAAAAGAAAGAGGGGGTAATTTTCTGCAAACCTAATATGTTACAGTTAGGCAGCATGCTCTCATTTCTGGATCACAAGAGTGTATGCTCTGGGCATGGGGTTCTGGTTTCTTTTCTTGTATACCAGGCACACACACTAACAGTAATGGATGGAGCCCCGGGTGATGAGGGAAGAAAATTCTATTTGTGTGCTCAGATTTGTTATTACTTAACTGCAATTATGTTCTCAAGAGAGCATTGCTTTAAGAACCGCCCATTTAATTTCTATGACTTTGAAAACCTTCTGGTAGAGTAATTGCCTGACATAGAACACCTAGGAGGCAAATTGAAATGAAAAGCCTTTTACTGAGTGACAAAAAGAAAGTATTAAATGCTTGATTAGAAGTTCTATGTCACTAATAGTGAATGCAGGGAAAACAGGCAGATAAATGCTCCCCTTTCACAGGCCATCTTTCCAGTCTATCTCTTCTGTTATTCCAAGCTATGCAAATTCCCATTCTACTCAAGAAACCCCAAAGACACTAGGAAATCTTATTTTTCTGTGTTAAAACAAGGAAAGGTACTTGACTAGTTTGATCTGTTGTGTTTTCTTACTGAAACCACTTCCTTAAAAGATTGCTTTAAAGACACGTTTGCCTTAGCAGTTAAGTCATCCAATCTCAAAGAGCCTGAGTTCAACACCCAGTTCTACTCCTGACTTCAACTTCCTGCTAATGCAGATCTGGGTAGAGTGACTGGGTTCCTGCCACCCAGAAGTGAGACCTGGATTGAATTCCCAGATCACAGCTGCGGACCTAGCCCAATCCTGGCCACTGTGGGCATTTGGGAATTGAACCAGTAGATAGGATCTCTCTCTCTCTCTCTCTCTCTCTCTCCCCTGACTTTCAAATATACAAATATTTTTTAAGATTGTTTTAAGATGACCCAGGATCATATCATGTAAGTCTTTTTAGCCTGGCATGCCTGGCTTCTGGCCTTTTGCATCATTTTGATCTTGAGTCTTAGAAACTCGCTAGCCTCAGATTTATCAACTACAAAACAGGAATAGCAACACCCAGTTCCTAGATAGTTAACAGAATTAAAACAAAGAAAGTTGTCTGAAGCACAGTAAGTGCTCAAACATTAAATCTCTTTTCGTTATTCTAATGTATACTCGTTTATGTTCTAATTAATCCTTGGCTTATATACGCAAGTGTGTTGCAAATAGACTATAAATCCACAAAAAGCAAGGACTATATCAATGTAATTCCATTAAAAGATTTTGAAGCTGACATTCAGGAGATTTAGGCCACAGGCATGTAAAAGTGACCTTGATTAAGTCAATTTCCCTCTTTGTTATAATTTCTATAGGTGTAAGAGGTTATTTAACAACATGGATTCTCCAGCTCTGAAATGTCATGATAGCACCTATTTTTTTTAACCTCTTTAAACATATAATGGGGCCAGTTATTGTGGTGCAGCAGGTTAAACCACTGCTTCCAATGTCAACATGCTACATCAGAGTGTTGGCTTGAGTTCCAGATAAACCACTTCAGATCCAGCTTCCTGCTAATGCACCAAGGAAGGCAGTGGAAGGTGGCTCAAGTACCTGGGCTCCAGCCACTCATGTAAGAGATCAGGATGGAGTTCTTGGCTCCTGGCTTCCTGGCTTTGGCTTGGCCCAGACCTGGTTGTCCCCGCCAGGGAGTGAACCAACAAACAGAAGTTTTGTCTGTCTCTCTCTCTCTCTCCCTTTCAAATAAATAAATCTTTTAAAGATCCTACTGTGTAAGCCACAGGCATTCAATCAGTGTGTTAAACAAAGGTACTCAATAACATAGGCTTAATGGCAATATCTACCAAGTAGTGATGAAAAGAGATCTAAAGCAATCCATTATTAACTTTAACCAGATCATCCTATGAGAATTTGATAACAAACAAAATTTGGAAGTTGAAAGAGGGTAAATAATAACTAATGCTCAATCGCCTCATAAAGTGAGTTTAGGTAAGGCCCAGTCTCTCCAGCTCATTTTTGCTCCACCAATGATCTATTTCTCATTTGAGGGTTGGATTGCTAGTCATCATGGAGAATACAATGGTGAATTCTTAAAAGTTAGAACATTTTATGAAGTTCTTGTAGACCATGGTCTTGCAGCTTCTGAGATGGTTTTTTATGTTTTAACATTGAATTCAATGCTCATATTTTAAACATATTGTGATGCATTTGACAATGTATATGCCAACAAAACAGGATATATAATATTTCCCTTTACCCCCAGAACATTCCCAGCATGCTATTCTAGTAAACCCTCCTCTCAAAGTAAATATTAGCCCAATATCTATCACATTGGCTTAGTTTTACCTGATCTAAAACTTCACATATATGGTATATACAATATACACATCTTCATGTCTGGCTTCTTTTGATAAAAATAGTGCACATGGTATGTACATCAAGAATCCATCCCTTTTTTTTATCATTGACTAGTATTCTATGATTTGTAAATCCACTCACCTATTGATGGGCATTTGAATTATTTTAAGCTTTAGGCTTATTGTTAATAAAACTGCAATGAACATCCTTGCCTTTTGTGAGTATATTTTATATTTCTCATAAGTAAATAACCAGAAGTAGAATTGCTGGGTCACAGAGTGAATGTAAAGACTGAGATATTGTGTTGTTTAGAACACCCAAGTGATGTAAATAAACCTGGTCCCCAGTCCACACTTCGTGTAGCACTGCACAGACTGCTTAATTCATTGTGATGAATCTCTGGTGAGAAACTTTATTTTAGTTAGAGAACGAGACTAAGGAGTTTATCTAGCCAGTCCTTTTTTTTTATAAATCTTTTTTTTTTTTTTTTTTTTTGACAGGCAGAGTGGACAGTGAGAGAGAGAGACAGAGAGAAAGGTCTTCCTTTTCCTTTGGCTCACCCCCCAAATGGCCACTACGGCGGGCGCGCTGATCGGAAGCCAGGAGCCAGGTGCTTCTCCTGGTCTCCCATGGGGTGCAGGGCCCAAGCATTTGGGCCATCCTCCACTGCACTCCCGGGCCACAGCAGAAAGCTGGACTGGAAGAGGAGCAACCGGGACAGAATCCGGCACCCCGACTGGGACTAGAACCCGGGGTACCAGCGCCACAGGTGGAGGATTAGCCTATTGAGTTGCAGCACCCGCCGTAATGTTTAAAGTCTTAACACTACATTACTAGAACCCAAAATTGAAATTTCAAAGACTAGTTATGCTGCAAAGTTAACTGAAAGTGCTCTCAGTTTGCCTCCACATTTTGAGATAGGAAGGTGGGTAGATAGCTAGGCAGATTTTATATATATATATGTGTATGTATGTATGTATATGTGTATATACACACATATATATACATATAAAGAGAGTATATATATATATATATAGAGAGAGAGAGAGATCTGTCTATATATATAGAGAGAGAGACAGACAGACAGATTAAAAAAAACAAAGGGAGGGAGGCAAAGAGCAAAGGAGGGAAGGACAGGGAGAATATAGTCTCAGAGTGACTGTACCTCTTCAATGGAACAAAATTCCTTTTGAGTGAAACTTACTCTTACTTTTATGCCTTCATCATTAAGAAGGAAATCTCCAATGAAACTGAGCATTCCATGGAGTTGTTCGATATTATTTTGAAATATATTTTCTATGTCCACATAAATCCAGCTCTACTTGTACCCTCATCTGATTTCCAGATCAGATGGTAAGGTAACTTCCTAACTAAAACAAAGTTTGGCTATTACTTAATTTAACCACATTCTTCTTCATCATTAGAACAAATCTAAATGTCTCAACTCACAAACACTACTTTAGAAACATCCTGATTCTGCTAAATGGTTTCCTTAAATGCCTTGTAAGTATGATTAGCATAAGTGTTTGTTTGATTCCAAATTCCTGCTCTCCTGAAAGCCATCAGGGTGGGAACTGGAAAGGATGATAGGACTCTCTGGCAAAGATGAAGGGCAGTATGTAAAAATCATATCCTGATGCCTTGAATTTTTATAGTACTTTTCTTTTTCCATTTTTTCCTATTTTTTCATTCCCAGGAAACAAAAAGGAGAGCTCAATTATTCACTATTACAAAAATGGCCATTGATTATCTTAAAAATCTGCACAAGAAAAAAAAGGGAATGATTCCAACTGCTCGGCTGCTTGAAAAGTCAGCATTTTATTAATAGATATAATTGTTTTTCACACCTTATTAAATAACATGAAGAGCAGGAAAGAAGCAGTGTTGTTGGTGATTTTTAATCAGGTTTCTATAAGTCTCAGTCATGAACTAATTATTCAAACAAATGAAGGAAGACAGCACAATCCATAATGGCACAAAGTATCTATTGAAAGAATGATGTCTCATTTTAAGATAAAGTACATAAATAGTACACAATTCATATAAATCATTATTTTTATGTACTTTATCACTTTATGAAAAATAAAGTGCAACTAATTCCATTTAATAAGTACATGTTATGTAAAAAATAATTCACCCTTATAATTTATAATATCTTCATCATTATAACAGATTGCTATTATTTATAATATTATTATTAAATATAGCTCATCTAATGAGGCATTCTCTCTGTGAAACATATTTTGCAGTATTACTGAAGTTAGTTCACATAATTCTCTGTTTCTTATTGAAAAAATTGAGGCTAAGAGAGCTTAGTTTAAAGACCTAAGTGTCAATCAGCTAATAAGTAGATCTGTCTTGAATCAGATGCATGTCTTCCTGACTCCAACATCCATGCTCCTTGCTCTTCTCACACCACCACCAGCTTTATAGCTGGCTCAAAGATAATACAATATAATAGGGTTCAATGTTCAATAGGAAGGCAGAGGTATTCCTCTTATGTGTTAGTCCAAGATGGCATCTGGGGTCCAATAGTTCTGCATTCAGTATTCTCTACCTTCAATTTCCTGTTTTCTTTTCTCATGCATCAACACTTTGTGCCTGTTGTGTGTGAAACATCTGGCTGATCAGTCCTACTTCTATGCCCTAATTATTATATCACTAACTTTACTAGTGTAGAAATGTTGAACTTTTACTTTGGCTAGAATTTACTGCCTCTTGTTTCGTTAGCACTCTACCAAAGTAGATTTTAACCACAATGGCTATACTATTAATTCAATTATGCTATGATAGGGGAGAGTATACATTAAATGGAAGAAATTAATGATTTCCTCCTTATGAAAACATATTTCTCAACAATTCCTAATATTAGTCCTTACTCCTTTGTCTCTCCCATTCTACAACAAATTTTTCTGATTTTTATATTAATACAGGTCAATCTGGTATAATATAAAGAAGATGGCTTCTGGAGTCAGATAGACCTGGATTTCAGTGCCAGTTCTTCAATTTAATAGTTTTGAATACATAGTTGAATGCATAATTGTGAATCACAACTATGGTGAATACACCATTAACTTCCCTGAACCTCAAGTCTCACGTCTCTAAACTGCTACAAATGGGATGTTTTGAGGACTTACTTAAGGGGCAATTATTTGTAACACCCTGGTATGACAAAGATGCTCATGTACCTAGCATTGGCTTATTACCTCTCTCCCTCTTTTGAGGATGTAATCAACAGCAATAATATTTTAAATACAGTAGGGGAGAGAGACCTAGAAGCAAATCAGTATTAAAAATCATACTAAATAAGCTTCTCTTTCTTTCCTTTACTCAGAAAAAATTTTTAAGATTTATTTATTTATTTGAAAGTCAGAGTTACACAGAGAGAGGAGAGGCAGACAGGGAAAGAGAGGAGAGGCAGACAGGGAGAGAGAGGTCTTCCATCTGCTGGTTCACTCCCCAGATGGCCACAACAGCCGGAACTGTGCCGATCTGAAACCAGGAGCCAGGAGCTTCTTCTGGGTCTCCCATGTGTGTGCAGGGGCCCAAGGACTTGGGCCATCTTCCATAGCTTTCCCAGGCCATAGCACAGAGAGCTGGATCGGAAGTGGAGCAGCCAGGTCTCAAACCAGCACCCATATGGGATGCCGGTGCTTCAGGCCAAGGCGTTAACCCACAGCACCACAGCGCCGGCCCCTACTTAGAAAATATTTATTGGTGTCTGCTATTCTCCCAGCAAACAGGATGACAATAGCACAGACATTTAAAGATCTATGAAAAGAGTTCCAAAAGGTGAGAGCAATAGGTGCAAAAGTCCCAAGACAGAAACATCAAATCAATTTAAGGGTAGGTAAAGAGATTAACACAGTTTCCATGTGATGAGTCTGAGGAGAGGAGTGAAATGGCATTGAAACTGGGCAATGTTAGGCCATGGGAACTCTAATACAGTCCCTTATTTTACCATGAACTGGTCATTTCCTTAAATCAGCATGACTTTACGTTTTGTGGAATTGCATAATATGAATCTTGCTTTACTTCTGGATGATCCTGTCCCTGTTGGCTATTTGTTACAGTGATCTTTTTTTCCCTGTGGTTGCACAGAGATTCTAACTTAAGTACATATCATAAATAGAAAGTATGACCAAAGCAGTTTAGGCTCTTCAGATGACCAAATCTGGCAGGATTTCATAATGGTTAAAAGCATAGCTTCAGGAGTAGAAGCAGCCAAGTTTAGATTCACAAATAAGGCATGAGCTGCTTTGCAACATAAAGCAAGTCCCTTCACTTCTCTAATCTTATCTTTTTTCTGTAAATAGAAGCAGATGGCTCTCAGAACTAAATTCTGCTCTAGTGTTCTTCACACAGCTCAGAGAGAGAACCAGTACAAGATATTCACTGATATTATTAATATGCGGTATCACTTTTTTAAAAAATTAAACATCACACTTTATTATTCTCAAAAACCAAGAGATAAAAATAGTCTTTATTTTTAAGATAAGTTTATAACTGCTAACATGTTTACCTGTGGCTTCTCCCAATTAGGTAAAATTACAAGTTAATAAAATTTAAGCACGAAAGAGATTTTCTGTTGTCATAGAGTCTCATCTTGTGGTAACAGGCAAGATTATAAAGAAGTTGTGCAACCCCAGGCTGGAATAATTCTCATGCACTCATTTCTTCATTCCTTCATTTATATATTCATTAAAAGCCTACTATTGCTAGACTCTATATTAGACACTGGTCTAATACAGAAAGGAATAGTGGCATTCCTTATCATTAAGATATAGTCTAACATGTTTAAGATATAGTAAATAAACACTTTCATTAAATTGGTTAGGAAACAAACAAGCACAAAATGACAAGGGAAGCATATCAGAGGTGAGGGTAGAGACTGTGATGTCATACATCACACTGAGCCTTGGGAAAATCTTCCTGGAGAAAGTCATAGATGAACCAAATTTAAAGAATAATCAAGAGTGATACTGGGGGCGTTTTGGCATAGTAGACTAAGCCTCCACCTGTGGTGCTGGCATCCTGTAGGGGTGCCGGTTCATGTCCTCGCTGCTCCTCTTCTGATCCAGGTCTCTGCTTATGCCTAGGAAAGCTGAGGAAGCCAAGTACTTGGGCCCCTGCACCCACATGGGAGACCCAGAAGAGGCTCCTGGCTCTTGGCTTAGGATCAGCCCAGATCCGCCCATAGTGGCCATTTGGAGAGTGAACCAGTGGATGAAAGACCTTTCTGTCTCCCTCTCTCTTCTAACTCGGCCTCTCAAATAAATAAATAAAAATATTTTTTAAAAGAGAATAATTAAGATTAATACAATAATAAAGGAGGAAGAGTATTCTAGCAGACCTGATTAGAGACTTAGTGCCTGAGTTGTAACCAAAGAACCACTGAGTCATGATGTTGTATCAAAGGCTAGTCGTGAGTATAAGATTCAGAAGGAACATGGGAAGAGCAGGTTTAGGTGAAAAAACAATATTCTCATGCAAGTGTGATCTTCTGAACTCAGAATTGGGCCCAACAGCTGAAGAGCTTCATGTACTACCCATATGAAGAACAATCAACCAAAAAGCTTCTAGAAAATTCAGCAACAGGGACAATCCTAGTTCCCACCATGTTGACCTGCTTCTTCCTTATTTTGAAAGCTTCTGAATTTGAAGAATTCAGAATTTGTCTTCTTACCTTTTAGTCCAAATATGAAGAAATGAAACATGGGAAGCCCCGTTCTCTGGTCTTATTTCTCTGTTTTCTGCCACATTCCCAATAGATTTCATCTTTAAAGGACATTCTGGGGACCAGCACTGTGGTGTAGCAGGTAAAGCTGCCGCCTTCGGTGCCAGAATCCCATATGGGCACCAGTTCAAGTCCGGGCTGCTCCTCTTCCAATCTATCTCTCTGCTATGGCCTGAGAAAGCAGTACAAGATGTCCCAAGTCCTTGGGCCCCTGCACCCATGTGGGATACCCAGAAGAAGCTCCTGGCTCTAGATCGGTGCAGCTCTGGTCATTGCCGCCAGTTGGGGAAGTGAACTAGCACATGGAAGACTCTCTCTCTCTCTGCCCCTCCTCTCTCTGTGTGTAACTCTGACTTTCAAATAAATAATAAATAAATCATTTTTTTAAAAAAGGACATTCTGGAGGGGCAGAATGTCACTTCTCAAGCATAAGCCATAATATTATGCCTCCTAATAAGTTCCAATGGGGGTACAAGAACCACCAAGACATATATGTCATCAAGAAACATATACTCGAGCCGGCGCCGTGGCTCAATAGGCTAATCCTCCACCTTGCGGCGCCGGCACACCGGGTTCTAGTCCCGGTTGGGGCGCCGGATTCTGTCCCGGTTGCCCCTCTTCCAGGCCAGCTCTCTGCTATGGCCAGGGAGTGCAGTGGAGGATGGCCCAGGTGCTTGGGCCCTGCACCCCATGGGAGACCAGGAAAAGCACCTGGCTCCTGGCTCCTGCCAGGATCAGCGCGGTGCGCCGGCTGCAGCGGCGGCCATTGGAGGGTGAACCAGCGGCAAAGGAAGACCTTTCTCTCTCTGTCTCTCTCTCACTGTCCACTCTGCCTGTCAAAAAAAAAAAAAAAAAAAAAAAAAAAAAAAAAAAAAAAAAAAAAAAAAAAAAGAAACATATACTCAACACGCTTACAAGTCCACACCAAAGAGGCAACTGCTGGTCTATTCTTTTACAATCTCTCTTCTCATTGGGAAAGATTTTAAGACACTCCCACCAGGTTTTCATATTAAATTGTGTATCTTGTCCATTATCTTGTCCCTAGTCTGGAAAACAATAATAAAAGCTCTTCAAACTGCAGAGTTGTCTCCTCTATATTTAAAAGTCAAGGAGTTAAGATAGGCCATATTTCTCTATTTCCTACCAAAACTTCTCACAGAGCTTTCCCTTCTGAAGACTTGAATAACGCTAGTCTTTTAGCATGGACCTGAGCAAATGGCTTGTTAGTAGTAAAAAAAGAAAAAGAAAATTGGAAGTACTATTGGAAAGACAGATAGCCTTATTATCTTTTAATTTATACCACTGATACCCCTTTATTAGTAAATATGATGCACCCTAACCAATAGAACATGTTACGCTGATAAATCTCAGGTAGTACTTCTGGGGAACTTCCAAAGCACAAGATAAGCCATCTTGTTTCTAATGATAGTAGAAAGAAGCTTTAAATCATATTTTTAATTAATAAATACAACTATGCCATCCATTAATGTAACTAATTCCATTTTCCCAAAACATAAATAATAGAACATAAATAATAGAACATAAACATAGAATAAAACATAAATAATAGAAAATAAATTAGAAAAATAAGTTGATGCCCCATTCTCTTAAACATTTATGATGACTTCTGATTATTTTTCTAAATTGCTTAGATTAATACTGGAACTATTTCATGGGATAATGTGACAGACAGATAATCACACATACACACACACACAAAGATGTCTGTATGTTAATCACTGGCACCTGTGAATATAAAAAGACTTGGGAGATATGCTTAAGCCAAAAACCTTGAGGTAAGAAGATTAACATGGATTATCTGTACAGGTTCAATATTATCACAAGGGTTCTTAGGAAGGCAAGAGTGTCAGGGTCCAAGAAGGTAATGTGACAATGGAAGCAGATGTTGAAATGATTAAAGGCCATAAATCAAGGAATATGGAAACTGCAAAAGACAAGGAATGGATTCTCCTCTACAGCATTCAAAAAGAACATGGCCCTACCTACACCTTAATTTTCATCCCATAAAGCTCATTTTTAATTTGACCTTTTGATCTACATGATAATAAATTTGTACTGTTTTAACCTAAGTTTGCAATAATTTGTTAGAACAGCAGTAGAAAACTAATACAGATGGTAATGATTCCTTCCATTTACCTACCATTTGGCAACACTTCCACATATCTTGTGCAATTTTGTTCATGTAACTTTTCCTCTGAGTTGGGAAAAACTTTTATGATTCTCACTTTTCAAATAAGGAAACTTTAAACAGTTTAACCAATGTTTCTAAGGTTATACAATGAGTTAGGTCTCTAAAGTAAATCTGATTGTTTGTCCAATCATTTCTCCAATGTAACATATTTTCTGTTAGTACAGATTTCATCTTCATCACTCCTTGTACCAATACTTCATTTTATTGCCTTATAACTCTATCAAGCTAAGAGAAACTTGCAAAGGAAATCCTAGTCCTACTCTTCTAGAAGTTCCCCTTTATATGTCTGTTACGATTTTTAGGCTGTAATGTTCTCAGAACACTTACTATGGACTAAATGCTTGCAGCACCACCACCGCCAATTTGGGGAAACTCTATCCCCAATGTGATGGTATGTATTTGTATCTGGTCCCTTTAGGGAGGTAATTAGGTTTTGATGACATCATAAGAGCTTCATGATGGAATTAGCTGCCTTTATAAGAAGAGAGACATAATAGCTTCTTTTCTCTATAATGGATGGACACAGCAAGAAAGCAGCCACCTCAATCCAGGCAGCAAATGCTCATTAGAACCCACCCACACTGACACCCAGACCTCAGATTTTCCAGCCTCCAGAACTGTGAGAAATAAATATCTGGTTTTTAAGCCACTTAGTCTATCGTATTATAGCAGCCTAAGCTAACTAAGAAACCCTCATCTCTCTGGAATAAAATCCTAACCTTCACAGTGTGCACATACAATGCATCATTCTAATAATCACACTAACTGCCTGTTTTAAGACCTTCATGATTCTTTTGATTCCTTCTTGTAATAACAAAGCAGAAAAATATACAAATTACAAATGGATTGTGGCTAAATGTCACTTTCCTAAATCCTACAGATTGTTTTGTACGACCTCATAATATTCTCAGGGTTCATGCATAGCTTTGCAAATATAAAACACGCTCACCAGCTATTTTACACAATGCTCTTAACAATAGTACATGCCTTGGGATTTTTTGTTAGTCCTTACAAATTCACTTTCAATTTTATTCATATATTAGATTTTCACTCATAATCACCATCACATGCCCCTGACAAAGTATTTCTAATGGTCTTCTATAGTGTAGCCCCCCCAGTTGCTCATGGAAGAAATCCTGCAAGTCTTTCCCCTCAGATGGTGTTATTAATCCCAGTTTAGCCTTCCTGTGGTCAATAACCCTTTTGCAAGCTCAATCTTCTTTTGGTTGGAGACAACCAACCCAGGAAATGGAGTGGTGGAAGGACAATACTGTTTATTGTATCATTTCATCCTAAGTGGACAAAAGTCAATTGATTGACCACCACACAACTAAATCTGGGGCATCACTTTAAATGACACTTTCCAGATAGAACACATACACTATTGGTTGTTTTATATACTTCATTTCCTCTAATCTTCACAACCACCTGGTGAGGCAGGTGCTCCAAGAGAACTGGATTGATTGATCAAGCAATCAATTGATTGATTTTTACTATTTTCACTACTTCAGGACAAGCTGTTTTTTGAGAATGTCAGATTCTTAGCTGCCTTCATATACACATGGCTTACCCACCAGCATTTGCCACTTTTGCAAGCTTTGGCTCTCACCTGCTCCAGCCTTTATAATTAAGAGTTAGAGAAATGGCAGGTATGCCTGGCAATTAGATCTTTACATCAAAATGGATTTGATTTTGACATCAATGAACAAACCCATTTGTCTACCCCTTCATTTCAGTACTACAAATCCATCATAGTTTATCTACCAGCTGTTGGTTCACCACAGTAATGATTTCTCACTGAAAAATACTTGCTAACTTTCAACAAAGTCCTCACTGCATTTGTAGCTTTCAGGTTTCTGAAGAGCTTGAATTTTTAATGAATTCCTAATGTACTCATTCAAGCAAACAAGGAAATTATAACCATGGAACATTACATTTCAGACATTAATCATAATTACTTAATAATACCAAACAAGGAGATTTTATTACAAACTTAGACTTCTTATTTAACTTCAGAATCAGAATAATTGTCACATTTGCACTTATTCTAAATGATATAACATATTTCCAAATGCCTACTTTAAACAGTTTAGTCATAAAGAAATATTGTGTCAGCTAATTTAATTTAATTGCATGGCATAATCATTTCACCTATTTTTCTAAAAACAGATATTTTAATAAGAGAACCGCAAGGAGGTTATAAAAATCTCACTTATTTCTCAATTGCCAGGAAAGGTCTCTGCTGAAAGTTACCAGACAATTACAGATTCAGGGGGTTTCTATAGTTCTTCAATGTATTTGTTATATACCATTAGTCACCAGGTGAAGCCCTTCACTAATAGCAATACCCTTCAACAATAGCCCTAGAGAATTTAACACTGATTGATGGCAGGTCACCTGGAATTGGTTGGCAGAATTTCCAATTTTCTGTTGGGAAATTGCTTATTTCTCCAAGTCTATTCCCATTTTTACAAGTGGACAGCAAGCTGAGATTATACATTATTATGTGTCTAAATATAAAATTGTGATGGATGGTGTCACACATTTAAAGAGAGGTAAGCATTTAATTTAAGATTTTAAAAGTTTAAAGGAGTTTAAATGTATTTTTAATCTTTCTTGGGAATTCAGAGGCTACTCCATATTGGGGGAAATATTGAAAGATTGCCTAAGGAATATCATTTAAATGAAGTATTCTTTTCATAAAAATTACCCTTTCAGATTTTCAAAGCAGTAGCATCAGAACTTTTTGTAAATATATCTGAATATCACGGGCTTATCAAGGGACTACAGGATAAATAGGTTATTTTATAAGTAAAGGGACTAATGCTAAATTTGAAAGAGAGGCAAGTAAGAAGCCAAAACTCAAAAGCCACGCTGAAATCAAAAGACAAAGTCTGCTATTCACATTAAATTATTTTTTGGAAACATACATTAGGAATACTAAATAAGTTAAAATGTTGCATATTGTTATTCTATTACTCTGCAAGTACTGTTGCACATATAATCACTACCAAATTACCAAACTAGCATTAAACAAATGTCTATAAAAATACTAGAGGCAACAGGTAACAATCCAATGACAACTCTGAAATGTAATCAATACAGGTCACTCCAGAAGGACAAACTAGCAAAATTCAGAGAATCC
Source organism: Oryctolagus cuniculus (assembly GCF_051225735.1). Classification (NCBI taxonomy): domain Eukaryota; kingdom Metazoa; phylum Chordata; class Mammalia; order Lagomorpha; family Leporidae; genus Oryctolagus; species Oryctolagus cuniculus. The sequence continues at coordinate 52,400,875 of NC_142884.1, read as the reverse complement.
TTAAAAGCTCAACACATAACTGCTTGATCTGAAGATTAAAATGTCTATTTATCTTGCCAGCGCCGCTGCTCACTAGGCTAATCCTCCGCCTTGCGGCGCCGGCACACTGGGTTCTAGTCCCGGTCGGGGCGCCGGATTCTGTCCCAGTTGCCCCTCTTCCAGGCCAGCTCTCTGCTGTGGCCTGGGAGTGCAGTGGAGGATGGCCCAAGTGCTTGGGCCCTGCACCCCATGGGAGACCAGGATAAGTACCTGGCTCCTGCCATTGGATCAGCGCGGTGCGCCAGCTGCAGCGCGCCGGCCGCGGCGGCCACTGGAGGGTGAACCAACGGCAAAGGAAGACCTTTCTCTCTCTCTCTCTCTCTCTCACTGTCCACTCTGCCTGTAAAAAAAAAAAAAAAAAAAAAAAAAGTCTATTTATCTTAGATTTTTAATACAAAACCTGCTTGTCAAAAACAAAGAAATTTAAAATACTTTTAGAAAAGACAGAGAACAAATAAATTAGATTCCCTTCTTGCACAAATAATTACCTCTAACATTTCTGTTTCCTTTGCATAGACACAGATATATGTATGTATAGATAGAATAATATTGAACACTGAAAATCTTGATTTGAAAAGTATACAACTTTTTACTATGAATATGTTATCATGTCAAAAAGCATTTTGAATGTACTCACCATTAAGAAATAATAAAAGTTGACAGTGATAAAGACACTAATTACCCTGAGCTGATCATTATTCAACACATACATAAATCAAAACATCACATGGGAGCCAGTGCTGTGGCGTAGTGGGTGAGGCCACTGCCTGCAGTGCCAGTATCCCACATGGGCACCAGTTCAAGTCCCAGCTGCTCCTCTTCCGATCCAGCTCTCTGCTGTGGTCTGGAAAAGCAGTATAAGATGGCCCAAACCCTTGGGCCCCTGCACCCACGTGGGAGACCCAGAAGAAGCTCCTGGCTCCTGGCTTCAGCTCTGCTCAGCTCCAGCCATTGCGGTCATCCGAGGAGTGAACCAATGATTGGAAGATTCTCTCTGTCGCTCTGTCTCTGCCTCATTGTAGCTCTGCCTTTCAACTAAATCTTTAAAAAATCACATCGTCCCAAATAAATATGTACAACTATGTCAATCAAAAAATAAAATTTTTAAAAATAATATACATATTTTCCTAAAAATTCCATTTTAAAGGCTGTATAGAATTTCATTATAAGACTATATAATATATTTGGCCAAGATCATAATGATGGACATTTTGTTTTTATTCCATAACTATGAAATGTTTGTTTGCTGCACAATGTCTAACTTTTCCCGAATTAGGAATACAAAAGCTATTCTTTTGCAGAGCTCACATTTCAAAAACTGAGTGATACAGAGAAGAAAACAATGCATACAAAATAAATATGGAGTCAGAGGTTAAGTTCTACAATAAAACTATAATAATTATAATAACACAGCATAAGAGACACAGTAACAAGAAGTGATGGATGGTCTCTAGCACTACATGACCTTTGAAGGAGTCTGAATAGGGTTATGGCATTGGACACATGGAAGTCTGGTTGACAAACCTTCCAAGATCAGTAATTAAATGACAAAAGAGGGATCATGCTTCATCATACTAAATTTTAGAAAGATTATTAAAAAGAGAGACAAAAACATTTTTTCAAAAAACTGTGGCTGAATCTTTACTTGTATACCTATATCCTTGGAAAATATTCCCAGGAGTATATTTATGAGGTCAAAGTACACTTCTTACACCAGAATTTTCTAATGCTTTTAAATTTTTTTAAACCTCAATGACAAAGGGTAGGCAGCAGGGTAAAGAACAAAAAAACAAATTAAAAAAAAAAAAAAAAAAAACCCTCAATGACAAAGAAGGCATTTGGCATAGCACCCACATCTCATATCTGGATACCTGTTTGAGTCCCAGCTCTTCCACTTCTGATTTCAGCTTCCTACTAATATGCACTCTAGGAGGCAGAGGTGATGGTTCAAAAAATTTGGGTCCTTGCTATCCATATGGGATATCTGGGTTGAGTTTCCAGCTTTTGGTTTTGGCCTGGACCCGGCCCTAACTCTTGCAGGCATTTAGGGAATAAGCCAGCAGATGGACAATCTCTCTCTACAGATAGATAGACAAACAGAAAGAGAGATATAGATCTGCCTTTCTCCTCCTCTCCTTCTCTCCTCCCTCTCTCCCTCTCTCCATCTGCCTTTCAAAATAAAACAAAATAATTTTTAAAAAAGAGATATTATTATATTATTTTTTCAAACTTTCTTTTTTTTAGATTTATTTATTTATTAGAAAGTCAGAGTTACACAGAGAGAGGAGAGGCAGAGAGAGAGAGGTCTTCCATCCGATGGTTCACTCCCCAGTTGGCCGCAGTGGCTGGAGCTGTGCTGATCTGAAGCCAGGAGCCAGAAGCTTCTTCTGGGTCTCTCACTCGGGTGCAGGAGCCGAAGGACTTGGGCCATCTCCTACTGCTTCCCCAGGCCATAGCAGAGAGTTGGATCAGAAGTGCAGCAGCCAGGTCTCAAACCAGCGCCCATCTGGGATGCTGGCACTGCAGGCCAGAGCGTTAACCCACTGCGCCACAGTGCCAGCCCCTCAAACTTTGGATGTTATACCTCATTCCTCAGTGAAGTGCTGAGAACCTCTGAAAAGGAGTGCACTTTCAAGAATCTGCTATGTATATTTCTGTTGTTTACATATCCAACCATGCCTATCACTCTACATTATTCAACAGTGGTTGATGATAAATGTCAGCATGCCGTGATTTGCATGACAGTTATTGTGCACATATTCCCAACCAGGCTATGAGCTCAGAGAGGAGAAGTCCCTGACTGTACCCTGTACATGACAGCACTTCACATTCCAGAGATTCTATAACTGTGTGGCAGATGTTTTATCACATTTCTTTCTTTTTATATTAAATTTGCTCCTTAGCAGCAAACACAGTGACCATGTATTGTTTGCTCAGTAGACCATATAGAATGCAGTAGGAGCTCAATATGTGCTTTAGATAAATCAATAAATGAAAAGCATCTTAACCAATATTGTAATTGAAATGAGGACTACTAGCCAAAGAATAATGATTAATTAACTTTAAATGTTCAATAAGTTATCAAAATTAATCAATAATCTTCAGCCCCAGGAGTGTCTCTTTATGGTTTCTAATTGCTCAGTGATCACTTGAAGATGATCTATTGTCCTAAAATTACTTCCCCTTTTTGTTTAAGATTTATTTATTTATCTGAAAGGCAGAGTAACAGAGAGAGGAGAGACAGAAAAAGAAATCTTCCATCTGCTGGATCACTTCCCAGATGGCTACAACAGCTGGGGCTGGGGCTGGAGCTGGGGCTGAGGCTGGGGCCAAGGCTGAGGCTGGGCCAGGCTGAAGCCAGGAGCCAGGAGTTTCATCCGGGTCTCCCACGTGGGTGCAGGTGGCCCAAGGGCTTGGGCCATCTTCTGTTGCTTTTCCCAGGCCATTAGCAGGGAGCTAATAATCAGAAATGGAGCAGCTGGAACACAAACTGGCACCTATCTAGGATGCCAGCATTGCAAGCAGCAGCTTTGCCCACTAAGCCACAATGCTGACCTACCCTTTTTTTTTAAATCACTATCTTAAAAATCATTTTACTCCTATATGCTGATCCCACAGTCCTAAGAGTGCCTTATAAAACAGGAAACAAATTAAAAATTATATGTATATATATATATATATATATATATAACAAATTAAAGAATGCTGAGGACTCATAGAATGGCAGATGTCCTAAATAGCACTCTGGCCTCAGAATCAGCCCTAAAGCCATTTGGATCTGGCTGAAAAGCCCATGAGAGTATTTCAGGCATGGAAAGCCAAGACACTCTGGCAAAAAGATCTCTGTGAGTGAGATCCCAGTGGAAAGAACAGGTCTTCAAAGAAGGAGGTACCTTTCTCTGAAGGGAGGAGAGAACCTCCACTTTGACTATGACCTTGTCTAAACAAGATAAGAGTCGGAGAACTCAGAGGGCTTCCATAGCCTTGGAAACTCATGACTGGAGCATAGGGAGATTACTGATGCCATAGACAGGAGTGTCAATTTGTAAAGTCAACAACAGGAGTCACTGTGCACTTACTCCTCATGTAGGATCTCTGTCCTTAATGTGCTGTACATTGAGATTTAATGCTATAACGAGTACTCAAACAGTATATTTCACTTTGTGTTTCTATGGGGGTGCAAACTGTTGAAATCTTTACTTAATGTATACTAAACTGATCTTCTGTAAAAAAAAAAAAAAAAAAGAAAGAAAGAAATTATCAATTCCCAACTTGACTCTCACTGGGATTAAACATGACAATAGGTCTGATCTGATTTCATCATCATTTAAAAAATCATCTATTATTTTTCACTTTATGTTTCTGTGTGGGAGCAAACTGTTGAAATCCTTACTTAATGTATACTAAGCTGATCTTCTGTATATTAAGATAATCGAAAATGAATCTTGATGTGAATGGAAGGGGAGAGGGAGTGGGAGGGGGGAGGGTTGTGGGTGGGAGGGACGGTATGGGGGGAAGCCATCGTAATCCATAAGTCGTACTTTGGAAATTTATATTCATTAAATAAAAGTTAAAAAAAAATAAAGAATGCTGAGTACAAGTCAGGCACTGAATTAGAAACTGTATGTGGTATGTTGATAGGGTTCCTGTGCACAGGAGAGAAACATGTAAACACAGAGTTCCAGGAATGTGACCCCTCTGGTTTTCAAGAGATGCAGTTTAGTTGTTTGTTTATTTTGAATTGACATTATAGAATAAAACTAAATTTATTACATAAACAGAAAAGTAAACAAAAATGGGATTGCTGAATTTCTAGCTGTTCTAGTCCCTTCCTACCTTTTCCAATTTCTCTGACACACCTCACCCTTACTCACTGATTTATGAAAATTAAGCCTGGCTCTTTCCAGATTCAGGACCTTGGTACTGGCTTTCCCTGTTCATGCTATGAACACTCTGACTCTAGCTTTTCAGCACCCCTGGTTCCTGGTGCTTAAGGCCCTACCACAGCACCTCTTTTCAGAGATACGTTCCCCTGACAGCCCTGAATCAAGTGCGACTTCTCCTCCAACACAGTGATTTCTCCATCACGGCACCCTCTTTTGTTTCCTTACAATTCTTACAAGCTATTGTCAGCTTCTTGCTTGTTTGTTGATAGGTTCCTCCACTGGAACGTAAGCTCCTTCAACCAACTCTCTCCTATTCCCGTCAGTGCTTGTAAAATGCCTGCCACTTAATGTGCTCAGTAAACATAAGAATAAAAACATAATTACAGGAATGAGAGAATGCAGGAGGAGACTTAGACTATGGATCTCTCACTGCAGGCTAGTTTCCAAATGTGATCTACCCTATAATTTGAACAACATGCCCCCATAGAAGTTCTTAATACCTAGCCTAGATTACCACACATTTGAGCACACACTTGATGTACTGAAATGAGCAACACAGAACTTATGGTATACCTTTAACCTTTTGTGCAAAGCATAATATATTATAATAGATGAAACCACTCTCCTCTTTTCAAAACATCACTATTCCTTGTTCTAATCAGGGCACCAAGCTTGACTGGCATTCTGATTATGATTCATTATATACCTCTTCAGTGTGCTACCATAGATCTTTTGACTGCATGCGTCTCTATATCACACTTGAAGTCTAAGTCCAGTAACAAGTGGAGGATCCATTCGTTTGGCAATTCCAGCCAGTTCTGTGATGCTTTGACTAATTATAATACCATCTTATTTTCTTCAATATATTTGTCATTTGAAATAATTGTATTATTTACTTATTTTTTCTCTTTCCATTAAAATGTCAGCTTCCTGAGGGCAGAAATCTGGTCATAATTATTGTTTATTATATCTCTCATCCCACTCTATCCACAGTGCATACAATCATAATGAGCTCAAAGACAACACTTGATGAAACAGTTGAATAAAAAACCAAATGAAGCTAAGACATGGAATCAACCTAAATGCCCATCAACAGATGACTGGATAAAGAAATTATGGGGGCTGGTGCCATGGCTCACTAGGCTAATCCTCCGCCTTGCGGTGCCGGCACACCGGGTTCTAGTCCCGGTCAGGGCGCCGGATTCTGTCCCGGTTGTCCCTCCTCCAGGCCAGCTCCCTGCTGTGGCCAGGGAGTGCAGTGGAGGATGGCCCAAATCCTTGGGCCCTGCACCCCATGGGAGACCAGGAGAAGCACCTGGCTCCTGCCATCAGATCAGCGCGGTGCACCGGCCGCAGCACGCCGGCCACGGCGGCCATTGGAGGGTGAACCAACGGCAAAGGAAGACCTTTCTCTCTGTCTCTCTCTCTCTCACTGTCCACTCTGCCTGTCCAAAAAAAAAAAAAAAATGAAATCTGGTCATTTGCAACAAAATGGAGGAATCTGGAAAACATCATGCTGAGTGAAATAAGCCAGTCCAAAAGGGACAAATATCATATGTTCTCCCTGATCGATGACAACTAACCGAGCACCCAAAAGGAAACCTGTTGAAGTGAAATGGGCACTATGAGAAACAATGACTAGATCAGCCCTTGTCTTGACTATTGAGGAACAACTTACTATTTTATTCCTTTTAGTATTTTTTTTGTTTTTTGTTCTACTTAATACCATTGGTTGAACTCTAATTAATGCACAATTATTCTTAGGCATTTAAAATCAATGGAAAAGTGATCTTTGTTAAATATAAGAGTGGAAATATGAGAGGGAGGAGATACACAGTTTGGTACATGCTCACTCGGACTTACCTCCAATGGCAGAGCTAGAAATATGCCAGGAGATTCCAATTCAATCTCATCAAGGAGGCCTGTACCAATGCCATCTCACTTGTTAAAGTGATCAGTTTAAGTACATAATTGATCAAAAAGATAGATTAAGTGTCAAAGAGATTTCACAAATAAGACCAGTGTCTGCAAATAATGAAGGATAGAATTAAAAGGGAGAGAATGATCCTGCGGGGGAAGCAGGATACACAGTAGACTCATAGAATGGCAAATGCCCTAAACAGCACTCCGGCCTCAGAATCAACCCTTGGAGAATTCAGATCTGGCTAAAAGGCCCATGAGAGTCTCGCAGGCATGGAAAGCCAAGACACCGTGGCAAAAACGACCTGAATGAAAGATCTCAGTGAATGAGAGCCCAGCAAATAGAAAGGCCCATCAAAGAAGGAGGCACCTTTCTCTGAAGGGAGGAAGGAACCTCCACTATGATATGGCCTTGACTAGATAAGTTCAGAGTTGGTGAACTCAAGAGGCTTCCATAGCCTTGGCAGCTCATGGCAAGAGCCTCAGGTGATTACTGACATCATAAATAAGAGTGCCAATTGTTAAATCAACAACAGGAGTCACTGTGCACCTGCTCCCCACATAGGATCTCTGTCCTTAATGTGCTGTACTATGAGAATTAACGGGAAAACTACTAGTCGAACGGTACTCTATATCTTGAGCGGTTGCGTGGGTGCAGTCTGTTGAAATCTTTGCTTAGTATATACTAAGTTGATCTTCTGTATATAAAGATAATTGAAAATGAATCCTGATGAAGAGTGGGATGGGAGAGGCAGTGGGAGATGGGATGGTTGTGGGTAGGAGGGAGGTTATGGGGGGAAAAGCCACAACAATGCAAAAATTGCACTTTGTAAATTTACATTTATTAAATAAAAAAAACAAATGAGTAATGAAATGAATGAGCAAATTGTGTCTCAGCATTGCTTTTGAGTTCCATGTGTAAGATGTCTTTCAATTTTTGTCTGTTTTATTTACTTCAGCTGTACTAGAGTTATCCTTGTAAAAACAGACAGAATTCAGAAAACTAACTTCAGCCAACAGTCTATATTTCTATAATAAACCCAAATTGCAAGTGTCCAGGTTCCTCACGAGCACACTCAATAAAGCAGATGCTGCCATTGCTCTCACACCATTTGCAGATCCTCACATAGCAGGACTACATTCTGTGTCTCTCTGCCTGAGGATGTTTTTAGAATATGGTGACATGACAGTGTCTAGGAATTAATGCCTCTGAACTCTGAACCACTGAGGCACAGGCCTTGGTAGATAAAATCCCCAGCTCCCTGGTCCTTTAGTGAAGCAATTCTGAAACACCTTCTACACAGCTCTTCAGGATCTCCAGAGATACTTGAGGCATCGTTGCCAACAGCAAACACCCACAAATGCACAGACCTTTATTTTGTTATTCCTCCTTCCCTGTCTCACTTCCTCACCCCCTCACATGGGATAGAGAATCTGGCATCGTTTCCTAAATAAAACATTTAGACCCAAATTCTTTCTTAGGGTCTCCTCTTGGGGCAACACAATCTAAGACCATTGGGTAATAACAATAGTACCTGTTACATAAAGCTGTTGAAATGAATCATTAAGTTAATTTGAATAAAGGTGCTCAGAAGACCACCTAGAATGTCCAAAAATGTTAGCTATTGTTAGTCATCATTAGCTAGGTTTTGTAATGCAATATGTATTACTATTTATCTCCTCTGACCTATTGCCCCTTGTTTTTGACAATCTTGGTTCTATATTTAGGTACACTTTCCTCAGTATTTTTTCAATCCCCCCCCTCAATCAATAGCACCCCATGAAATTCTCTAGACTAAGTTTTCCACATCCTTTTGAGGTCACTTTTGGTGCTTGTCTTTCAAAATGTTCTTCACTGGAATAATACAACTTGTTCCATCTTAAACAGCTTTAGGAAGAAAAGTGAAATTACACAAATTTAACTAAAAAGAATCCTATTACTTCTGGGATATGTCTCAATTCCCATGCCAAAAGCTACCTCTGATTCTAGAGATTTCTTTAAGATGAGTAAGCACTGGCTCCTGACCTCTAGTGTCTCCCTTACTAGTATGAGACATTTAATAATGCTTGTAAGTTATAATACAATATGAAATTGCCATCATATACACATGCAACAACTCTGTAAGTACATTAAACACTAAAAACATCATCTTTGTAAGAGACTGCCTTTGTTGGAAGAACATCAGTGGATGTTTCAAAGAGAAAGCAGCATTGTGTTTGGATACAGACTGAAGAGGAGGAGTGTCAAGTTGAAAAGACAATGTATGGGAAAAGTACATTGTAAACTGACAACAGGATATTATATACTAAGGCACATAGGGCTTGAGAGGCCGAGACCAGGTTGATCCTAAAGAGCACTAAACATAATGCAAATTGTATGCTTATATTTTCATCAACAATGAATGTTTAAAATTTTCATTTGTGAAATATAAAATGTGATGAAGAGAGTGTTTACCCACAAGAGATTAGCTGCCTTTTGTTAACCAAGCCTGACACAGACCAGAGATATAAAACTTGACATTGCCATCAGACGACTGCAATTCACTCAGTCATCTGGGATTATGACGGGGCAGAAGGTAAACGTCCCATGGTCAATGTGATACAGAATGCTTTAAAAACCTAATGAACCATGATTCCACTAATTCGGGCATGTCACAGAACCATTGTTACTCTTAATTAAGGGCCTCTCTGCATGGGGTATCATCATAGATTGTGCCGAAACAAAGTCCTCATCATCCTGTGACCAAAGTCACAGAAAACTGATACAGAGTCCAAGGACATCTGAATGTGAAGTCCCATCAAATTATAAACCCACATAAAGATATGAGTCATATACATATATTATGTGTTATGTAATTATTACATGTATGTGTGTGTTATAACCTTAAGAGAATGCATAATGTAGAATAAAGGATAAGAAAGTGTCACTGGCAGGTATGTGTATTAAAAGAACAGATCATTGGAACTCTGTGTAAAAGCCATAACTTATTACATTTATCATTCAAGGATGTTTTCAGAAAGTTCAATTTTTAAAGATAATCTCCCTTTTATATTTTGCTCATAAAATACTAACCATTAAGATGTTATATCATGGATCAACATTAGTTAGTATAATCTAGGTAGCAAAAAAAGGCATTTTAAACACATAAAAAGTAAGAAATGTACTACCAAAACAATGGTATCAGATCTGATCATTTACAATTATAGAAAGGGAGTATGATACACAAACTTTCCATAATACTTGGTTGCATGTGAGCTAACGTTATTTTCTCTGTACCCAGAGCCAACATTTACGTAATTATCTGATATATATATATAGTTTTTTTATCAAAAGCATTGGTGCACATCACTGAGAACTTTCAACCACCTTGAAAATGACTTTTAGAATATTTCATTAGCAGCCTGTCTTTCAGAGCCTGAGTTGACATTCATGTTTCTTCATACCAGTCTTTCATCCATAAAACCCTTTGTTCTGCTGTACAGTTTCCAGACAATGTGGGCAATCAAAAAAAATGCATCCATTCCAGCATTTGATCAGGGTTATTCAAATCTCATCTATTAATACTCTTTTGAGATATTTCTAAGAATTTTATTTCCTTTCTTTCAATATCACCATATTATTTCCTCAATAAAAAAACTCCAAATTTAATGAAATAGAAGCTTGACATTTCATAGGGATAGGCACAACTCGTGGCTAAATTTTATCCATTTTTATCACTTTCAATAAAGTATATAGGAAAATAACTGCTGTGTTCAATAGAAGATTTATTTTTAATTATAGAAGATTGAATCTTTAGCACTGAAATTATTATTGAAAAAGCTTTCAATTACTTAAAGAACATTTTATTTACATGCAAGAAAAAGTTCAAAATGAAATAATGCAAGTAGTCCAGTAAATAATTTTCAGTATTTTAATAAAATGTTAAACAAATATTTCAAGGATCCTAAATATAGGATCCTCACATCCTATAAGTAGTGTATATTTTAGAATCACAGTCTTGGCACTCTGGCAAAAAAAAAAAGGGGGACCTAAATGAAAGATCTCTGCAAGTGAGATCCCAGTGGAATGAACGGGGTCATCAAAGAAGGAGGTAGCTTTTTCTGAAGGGAGGAGAGAACTTCCACTTTGACTATGACCTTGTCTAAATAAGATCAAAGTCGGCGAAATCAAAAGGCTTCCATAGCCTTGGCAACTCATGACAAGAGCCTAGGGAGATTACTGACGCCATAAACAAGAGTGTCAAATTGTTAAGTCAACAACAGGAGTCACTGTGCACTTACTCCTCATGTAGGATCTCTGTCCTTAATGTGTGGGGAGCAACTGAGACTAGACTAAGTTACTGGAATTAAGACTTATTCTATGCGTCTGCTCTCCCACAATATGGCGCTGAGAGAAAGAGACCAAAACAACCTCTACGTAGCTGCCTCATCAGTTTGACAAGCTGCAGGAGCTGATCCTGCTCCTGATTGGAGGAGAGCAGCGTGCTCGACGTGTGGGTAGCAGAGTTGGGATTGGTGGAAGAGGACTATAAAGGAGGAGAGAGACAGCATGCACCAGGGAACATCCAGATAACATCTGAGCAGCCCCCGAGAGAGCCAGCCGGCGGTGTGCCGCTTCTCCGCGGAAGTGGGGAAAGTGGCAGGGGGAGCCACCCCTCCACGGAGGTGGAGGGGTCGGCAGCCAACCCGGGAAGGACCAGCAGCAAACCCGGGAAGGGCCGAGCAGGCAAAAGAACAGCGCAGGGTCCTGTGTCATTCCTCCGCGAATGGGGGAGCGACATTAATGTGTTGTCCAATGTGAATTAATGCTATAACTAGTACTCAAACAGTATTTTACACTTTATGTTCTGTGTGGGTGCAAGCTGATGAAATCTTTACTTAATATATACTAAATTGATCTTCTGTATATAAAGAGAATTGAAAATGGATCTTGATGTGAATGGAATGGGAGAGGAAGCAGGAGATGGGAGGGTTGCTGGTGGGAGGGGAGTTCCGGGGGGGGGCCATTGTAATCCATGAACTGTACTTTGGAAATTTATATTTCCTAAATAAAAGTTAAAAAAAAAAAAAAAGAATCACAGTCTTGAGACTACGTACAATGTGAAAGTTCACTGTGTCTGGTCTCTGCAACACAAGTACCACCTTGGTTACTTCAGTCTTCTAAATTTTATTTGAAAATATACATCTTTTTAGGTAATCTACTTTGTAAGCTTCAAAATTAAGCTATTTGTACAGTGGGGTCACTATAGTTCACAATAACATATTATATGTTTTTAAAGAACTAAAAGAGAGACCACAAACATAAAAAAAAATAGAGGGCCCATGCTATGGAGCAGTGGTTTAAGCCACTGTTTGCAGCATTGGCATCCCCTATGGGCACCGATTCATGTCCTGGATGCTCCACTTCTGATCCAGCTCCCTGCTAATGTGCCTGGGAAAGCAATGGAAGATGTCCCAAGTGCTTGGACCCCTGAACACATGTGGGAGACCCAGAAGAAGCTCCTGGCTCCTGGCTTCAGCCTGGCCCAGCCCTGGGTATTGCAGCCATTTAGGGAGTAAATCAACAAATGGAAGATCTCTCTCTCTCTCTCTCTATCTCTTTACCCCCTACCCCAGAACTTTCAAATAAATAAATAAATCTGTAAAAAAATGATAGAAATGATGATGATGGAAATGATAATAATGCATACCTGATCCATATACAATATATACGTGTATTTAAATATCACACTGTACTCCATAATAAGAACAATTAATAAATATTAATCAAACTTCAAAAAGATACAAAAATTAAAAATAGAACTACCACATGACCCAGCAGTCCCACTTCTGGGTACATAACCACAGGAATTACCAAATCAGTATCTTGAGGAGATTTCTTCCCTCCCACATTCACTGTGATACTATTCACAGTAACCAAGGTATGGAAGCAATCTAAACTTCCATTGATAAAGGAGTGGATAAAAAAAATACGGAATATTATTAAGCCTTTAAAAAGAAAGAAATCCTGCCATTAGTGACTATGTAGATAAAACTAGAGCACATTGTGGCTAAGTGAAATAAAAGTGGACATAGAAAGACAAACAAAAGTGTGATAACAATTATAAAGGTGTCTAAGATAACCAAACTCATGGAATCAGAGGTACAATAATGGTCGCCAGAGGTTAGGGGAAGTGGAGGACACAGGGAGGTGTTGGTCTAAGCCAGCGTATGAAGACAAGTCCCAGACATTTGTACAGCATACTGGTTATAGTTAATTACATTGCATTGTACACTTATATCATATGGTAAGTATGTAAGATTTAATTAAATAAACTCACAGAAAAATGAGAAAATGAAACTATTCCTACACAAATGAAATCTCAATGTGTTTGGCATGGGAAAGTACATATCTTATGAAAATGTTCATTTCAGAAGCAGAAAATTATTTTGCTGCATAAATATGCCTGCCAATCCTACTACAGCAATTTTCAAAAACATTTGAAGAGTTTGATCTTAGGGGTTAAATGTAAAACACTAAAATGAAGAAAACGCTAAGCTCAACTTGACTTGGTATTGCTTGTATATGTTTTTGTCTATCATATAAAGGACCCAAGGAGTCGGATTGAAATTTGCCAGATTTCCATTTCCTAAGAGAGATACTAGTTTTACCTTTTGTCTTAGAACTTAGGATTTTCCAAGTTTAATCAACATAAATAATATTACTTATCACTTTTATAATATTTTTATCATTATCATCATTTAAGAAAAGTTATTTGTTAAGGAGGAAAGGGACAATAAAAGTAATGGATACAGTATCTTCTGAAAAAGGGATGCGGGCTGGCGCCGCGGCTCACTAGGCTAATCCTCAGCCTTGCGGTGCCTGCACACTGGGTTCTAGTCCTGGTCGGGGCGCCGGATTCTGTCCCGGTTGCCCCTCTTCCAGGCCAGCTCTCTGCTGTGGCCAGGGAGTGCAGTGAAGGATGGCCCAAGTATTGGGCCCTGCACCCCATGGGAGACCAGGAGAAGTACCTGGCTCCTGCCATCGGATCAGCGCGGTGCGCCGGCCGCGGCAGCCATTGGAGGGTGAACCAACGGCAAAAGGAAGACCTTTCTCTCTCTCTCTCTCTCTCACTGTCCACTCTGCCTGTAAAAAAAAAAAAAAAAAAAAAAGCGATGAGGCTGTGCTGATGCACTAAATAGCTTATTTAGCTACCCTAAATATAATAGAATTGGGTTCATGAGTCAGGCTACTGTTTTTGATGTTTTTATGGTCTTGAAAATTTGAAAATTCTTGTACTTATTAAGTTTACACTGAGCACCTTATGAAAGGAGAGTTTGAAAGTTCATGGAGGGGCCAGTGCTGTGGCAGGTAAAGCTGCCACTGCCAGTGCCAACCTCCCATTTGGGCACCGGTTCTAGTCCTGGCTGTTCCACTTCCAATCCAGCTCTCTGCTTTGGCCTGGGAAAGCAGAAGATGGCCCAAGTCCTTGGGCCCCTGCACCTGTGTGGGATACCTGGAAGAAGCTCCTGGCTCCAGATTGGCACAGCTCTGGCCATTGCCGCCAGCTGGGGAGTGAACTCCCTCAACAGAATGAGTTGATCTTCACAGAACTACAAGCTCAGGGTGGAAGCCTCTTGAGTGCCTTGTATAAGTTCCTGGTTACTTCTCCATTCCAGCCTCCTGCTAATGCAGCCCCCCCCTTCTCCCTCCCCATGCCACCCACCTGAGATCAAACATTTGCCTCCTGCCTCCTGCCTCCTGGCTTAGGCCCTCCCTCTGCCCATTTGGGCCTTTGGTTGCAGGGCCAGCAGATGGGGTGGGTCTCGAAATAAAAACTTTAAAAGCAAAAAAAAAAAAAGTTCATGGAAAATAGAATTAAAAGATAAGTTTATTTTGGTGCAAAAATTTCAGAAATCCATGCACAGTATTTGCTACATATGCACTTCTATGAAATCTTCAAAAAGATTTCTCCTGTGTTTCAAACCCTGAACTAGGCTGAGGTTATAATGACATTGAAGGTAGAATCCCTACTCTTCTATGAGGGAGACACACATGAATCAATAGTGAAGCCACAGTGTGTACAGAACTTACACTTACAACAAGGCTCAATGAACACCGATAAGGGAAAATATACATCCTCTTACAGATTAATCCTAATAGACTATGTTACATCAATCTGGCCTTATGATCCTCACAATTCTGGAAAATTACAGGGTGACTATGGGAAATTGAGGCACTTTTTGTTGGATTCAGTGACTTCGTGTAGTTTTACATTTAATCATGGGTCATGGTCTGCAATTTTAACTCAAACTTGGCTCCCATTACTCAGAATTTGCTTCCTTCTCCTCAAATTCTCCCCCTCCACCGGTAGATCCACTTCCTCCCCCCGTTCCATCTTCAGTTTACACTGTACAATCTACCTTCTCCCCCGCCACTGCCCTGAAAGGTCTTCAGAGTCCCCAGTGACTTTCTCTGAATTTCAGTAGATTTTGCTCAGTCAGTGACACATTTTCTCCCTTCAGGTACACTCCCACTTCTGTAACCCATGCTGCACCAGAAAGTTGGTCTATCTGGACTGTGTCAGCTGACCCCCTTGCTCCCAACTGAACTTGGCCAATGGAGAGTACATACAAGATAAATGAGGGGAAGGGATGAGACAAAGTCAAAGTACACACCCTCCCACCCTTCCCTGTATAGCCCCTCAATCAAAGCTCAGATTCCTTCCATTAAGAATGAAATCCTGTCATCTGCAGCAACATGGCATTATAGTAAGCTAAATAAGTCAAACACAGAAAGGCAAATATCACATGTTCTTACTTGCAGTGGCAGCTAAAAAAAAAAAAAAAAATTGATCTCACCGAAGTAGAGAGTAGAACACTAGTTACCAGAGGCTAGAAGAGGAGGTTGGGGGAGAGACAGAGGATGGTCAATGGTTACAGAGTGAACAACTGTGTATTTAATATCATAGTAGAGAAAATTTTGAATGTTCCCAATACATAAAAAAAGAGGCAATGGTTTTGCCAGTTATCCTAATCTGATTATTATACATTGCATATATGTATGGAAAATCACCATTTTGCCCTATAAATATGTATAAACATTATGTGTCAATTAAAAATAAAAAGATTTTTTTAATTGTCTAAAACACTGTTCAGGGACCAGCACTGTGGTGCAATAGGTTAATTCTCCACCTGTGGTGCTAGTTTCCCATATGAGCTCCCGTTCTAGTCCTGGCTGCTCCTCTTCCAATCTAGCTCTCTATTATGGCCTGGGAAAGCAGTGGAAGATGGCCCAAGTGCTTGGGCCCCTGCACCCGCATAGGAGACCAGAAGAAGGTCCTGGCTCCTGGCTTCGGATCAGCAAAGTTCCAGCTGTTGTGACCATTTGGGGCGTAAACCAGCAGATTGAAGACCTCTCTCTCTGTCTCTCCCTCTCTGTGTCTGTAACTCTGCCTCTCAAGTAAATAAATAAATATTTTTTTAAAAAAACTGTTCAGAGCTCCTTCCACAAAGCTTTCTTATGCTAGGCTTTGGTAACTGCCCCCCCCTTCACCCCCAGAGGCTGAGGAGCAGTCGTAATGTCACTGTCTTCCCAACCCTGGCAAAAGACACTCTGGCATGGAATTTCCCCACACTCTGTCCACACCTTGGTAAGCAGCCTCTTTATTAAGTCTCCTCACCTCAAATTACCCGGTTTGAGAGTGCAATCTGTTTCCTGCTGGCAACCTGACAAACTACAGTCCTTATCTTATTTGCCTGCTCTCCAACATTTGATACCAATGTCCACTCCTTCTTATCTCTGACTCTACCTGATCAGTCTCCTTAATGAGTCTGTCTTAGTGTGGTCCAGAAAAGGTGACAACATTAATCTTCAACAGCTCTCCCCTATAAACATGGAGCCCAAGTACAAAAACCATGTGTTTTGATGGGAACACAGCTTCAGGATAAGTTTCCTATGTAGCACACTTACTGACACCAACACATGTGCATGTGCACATACATACAAGTGCATAGATGCACACATACTCCTGATCAGTTTTCTGCTCCTAGGCATCTCCAAAAAATAAATTCTTTTTTTAAAGATTTATTTATTTCTTTGAAAGTCAGAGTTACACAGAGAGAGGAGAGGCAGAGAGAGAGAGGTCTTCCATCCGATGGTTCACTCCCCATTTGGCCGCAATGGCTGGAGCTGCGCCAATCCGAAGCCAGAAGCCAGGAGCCAGGAGCTTCTTCCGGGTCTCCCAAGTGGGTGCAGGGACCCAAGGGCTTGGGCCATCTTATACTGCTTTCCCAGACCACAGCAGAGAGCTGAATTAGAAGAGGAGCAGCTGGGACTAGAACTGGAGCTCATATGGGATGCCAGCGCTTCAGGCCAGGGAGTTAACCCGCTGCACCACAGCACCAGCCCCAGCACCTCCAAAAAATAAATTCTGGGTTCACTCAGTAAGTTCCCTTCTTCTGCTGATCTTTTAAATACTACTTCCCAGGCTTATTTTTCTCATGTTCCGATCTTTTTGTTTTATATATTATTTTTGTGAAATTTCAGGTCTGTGGTTTTTACTTCCATACAAATGCTGATCACTTCCAAGTTCTTACCATGAAACCAGAACTTTCCTGACTTCCAATCCCAAATATCCTTCTGACTACTGAACACCTCCCCTAGGAGTCCCTAAAGAATCTCAAACTCAACAAACTCAAAACTGAACCATCAAGAATCCTCCAAAACTTACTCCTCTTGTTCCCAATCCCAGTGCTTGGCCTTGGTTGCAGTTCAAAACTGTGTAATCTGTCCTTGATACTTCTGACTCCGTAACACTTCACTCATGAAAACCAGCCAAGAGCAGTTCTCTGGCACAGCTGTTAAGATCCGGCTTTAGATGCCTGCAGCCCGTGTCAAAGTGCTTCGGTTCAAATCTGGCTCTGCTCTCAATTTCAGCTTTCTGTTAATGTGCGCTCTGGGTGACAGAAGGTAATGGACCAAGTACTTAGGTCCCTGCCGCACCTGTGAGAGGCCTGGATTGAGTTCCAGACTCCTGATTTGGGCCTGGCCCAGTTCAGCCGTTGTAGGCATCTGGGGAGTGAACCAGCAGATGGAAGATCTCATTCTTGCTCTCTATCTGCATGTGTGTATATGTGTGTGTGTGCATCTCTCTCCCTCTTCTCCTCTCTCTCTCTCTGTCTCCCTCTCTTTCTCCCTCTCCCCTGTATGTGTGTGTGTGTTTGCCATTCAAATATTTTTTTCAGCCAAAAGAGACCATAGTTTAAATCCTTTTAAATATATTTCAAATATCCCCCTCCTTCATTCAACCTCACTGCCTCCTAATTATACCGCTTGTCAAGTCCCACCATTCCATAATCCATCTTCCACACCACTTTCCTTTTGATGTTTCTAAAATAAATTTCATCCTGTTACTCTCCCCTTATAATCCTTCAATGACTATATATTACATTCAGGATGATATGTTCAAACTTCATTTTGCCCTTTAGGTGAGGTCATGGTTCCCTGGAACCATGCTCGTTGGTATATAATATCTTCTGCACATTGAGGGATTAGTTTTTAGTAACCTGGCTTTGTCTGTGGCTGTCTTAGAAATTCCAAGCAGTTTGTTGATTTCCTCTGAGCTCATGAATATTTCTGCTATGTCAGCACTAGAAAGTACCCTATGTCAAGGTTTGCCCAAGATCTGCCATTGATATGTTTTTTCTGATTTCATTCTATTATTTCCCCCAAACTAGAATTTGTCCCAAATCTGTAGCTAATGTGCTGTTCAGTATGAACTGAAGACTCCTTGTTCTGTGTCCAAAAAAGCCATGATGCTACATCACATCTGGGGTCCACAGCCCAGCAAGACCAGTGCAGCCTGGAGGAAGGACCAAATGCTGCCCAATGCTGCACTGTTCTGCCACCGGTAAGACTGGCTAGGGTATGAGACTGCTCAACCAGTATCACAGAACTCCACCGGCACTGGAACAGGTCCAGAGGCGCTGTCTGCAGGTACTGGCCTTAGGATAGGGACCGTTAGGATCTGCTCGACGCTGGGTTTTAGCAGCCTAGCATTGAGTCCCAAAATAGTCCTGTGCTTCCCTGCTGTCTGCTCCAAGTTATAGGAGGGGTGAAAGAGGCAGCCCCCAGCTACTCAGAAAGAACCTAAGTGGGTAACACCTGGGTCTCATAGTCACCAAGCCCTGTGCAATCTTGGGGGTGCATACTAGGCTTGGAAGAGTCTGATGGTGACATGCACCAAAATAAATCTCTCTCACCAGGGCACAGGTCTACCCCTGATACCAGCCCAGAGATGGCACATCGCTCATCACTACCAGCCCAGCGTCGGTTTTTCCAGCCCAAGACTGAGACCCCAGTCATGGTCTTGTTCCTGCCCCCTCCCCACACACACCCTGTTTTCTGTCCCAAGTTAAAGGAGGGTAATAAAGGCAGTCCTCTGTTCACCCAGACACGCTCCTGGCCACCAGTCCCTGCGAATTCCTGCAGGTGACCGCCAAGCCCACCCAGGGCCTGCGGTGACGCAAGCCAACGTGAGTCGGACTCACCACAGGGCAGGTCTCTGCTTGACGCCTGGGCAGTCAGAGGCTCGGTCCGTGAGCACCGGCCGCGGGAGTGGAGGCCTTTGGGCCGGGTCTCTCGCCGGCTGAAGGCACTGCAGGCCCGGGCGGAACTCTGAGGTGCTGCCCTCAGCGCCCTCTCCTGGCCTCTGCGCCTTTCCTGCCGGCGCTTCCGCCGGAGGGGAGGGGCAGCGGCCGCCGGCTGTGGACGACCCCACAGGTATGGGCCCCGGGGGCGCCCAGTCTGCGTTCATTCACAGCGGGCCTGGCCCTGGAACTCAATTCACTCACCCACTCCCAAGCCGGAGGTGTCCCGCCAAGCCATGCTGCTGGGAGCTGAGGCTTGCGGAGACGGGCTTGGGGACTGTGACGCGCGGAACGCGGGCCCATATTTTTTCCCTTACTCTCTTCAATGCAACTTTTCTTATGATTATAGCAGAACTAGGTACTGTGCTCTCTCACCTGGGTTCCTTAGCTCTCGAACGTGACTTGGTGTCTGTAGAGCTGTTCAAATTGGTGTCTCTGTGGGAAAAGGTAGCCGCTGGCCCCTTACTCAGCCACCATCTTAGTCCACCTAAAATATTTTCGAACACCCGTTTTATTTCTTCTTTGCCTCGTGGGTGTCTTATTTACCTTCCAAGTATTTGAGGTTTTTTTCCAGATATGTTTTTCCCATTTTTTTTTTAATTATAGGGTTTTGTTTGGTTTTTTTTTTTTTTTTTTTTTTAATTTGAAGGGTAGTTTTTAGAGAGAGATCTACCATCCCCTGAGTCACTCCCAAAAGGCCACAATGGTGGGAGCTGAGCCAGGCTAAAAGTCTCCCTCGTGGGTAGCAGGGACCCCAGTACTTGGGCCAGCCTCTGCTGCTTTCCCAGGTGCATTAGCAGGGAGCTGGATAAGAAAGGGTGCAGCCAGGACTCGAACCCTTGCTCGTATGGAATGCCACCATCACAGGTGGCAGCTTAACCTACTGGATGACAACACCAGCCCCTCTTTCTGTCATTGGTAATTTATTTCCATTGCAATGAAAAAATACATGCTGTATGTCTTGAATTATCTTAATTTTATTGAGATTAGTTTCATGGTCCAAAATATGGTGTAACTTTTTAAATGTTCTGTGACTCCTAGAAAAGAATTCTGCTATTGTTGGAATGGGGGGTTGTATAAATGTCAATAAGATCAGGATGATGATTGTAGTATTTTTTTTTTTATCTTTTATTTAATGAATATAAATTTCCAAAGTACGTCTCATGGGTTACAATGGCTTTCCCCCCCATACCGTCCCTCCCACCCACCACCCTCCCCTTTCCCACTCCCTCTCCCCTTCCATTCACATCAAGATTCATTTTCGATTAGATGATTGTAGTATTTAAGTTGCCCAGATACTTAGATTTTCAGTCTATTTTTTCAATTATTGAGAGGGGATATCTAAATACCCAACTATAATTGTATAGTTACTGTATTTCATGTACAGATATTTGGAAGATCCTCCTAATGAATTAACCCCTTCATCATTGGTGATGGTCTTCTGACTCCTACAACATCTGAAATTAAAATAGACACTCTGGCTTTCTTTCAAGTACTGTTAGCATGTTATATATTTTTCTACTGTTTTATTTTAAATGTGTTTGTGTCTTAATAATTTAATATTAGCTAACATCTTAATATTTAAATTTTATTTTACTTATTTTTTTATTTATTTATTTGACAGTTAGACAGTGAGAGAGAGAGACAGAGAGAAAGGTCTTTCTTCCATTGGTTCACCCTCCAAATGGCCGCCACAGCCGGAGCTACGCAGATCCGAAGCCAGGAGCCAGGTGCTTCCTCCTGGTCTCCCATGCGGGTGCAGGGCCCAAGCACTTGGGCCATCCTCCACTGCCTTCCCAGGTCACAGCAGAGAGCTGGACTGGAAGAGGAGCATTCAGGACTTGAACCTGGCGCTGGCACCGCAGGCAGAGGATTAACCAAATGAGCCTCGGCACCAGCCCTTTAAATTTTATTTTCTATAGCAGCATAGTCACTTTTTTTAATTCAATATAATGCCTTTTAGTTTGGCATTTTTCTTGTTTTCATGATTGCCTTACGGCTCAGTATATACAATTTTAACTTACCATAGTTAATCTTCAAGGTATTATGTCACCATTTCAGGTAAAATAATAAAACCTCAAAAGAGTATAGACTTCCATTTCCCTCCACTCAGCCTTTATCATACATTTCATCTTCACATATGTTTTTAAATCCCATAATGCATCGTTTTATTTTGTTTAGATGTCAATTTTTAAGGGGATTTTAAAAGTAAGAAAGGTGTGAACATTTGGCCTAATTATTAAGACAGTTTAGAACAGTCATATCTCACATCAGAGTACCAGGGTTCTGTTTCTGGCTCTAGCTCCTGATTCCAGTTTCCTACTAATGCAGACCCTGAGAGGTAGTGATGGTTGCTCAAATGATTGGTTCCTTGTTTCCAGACTCAGCCTCAGCCCAGCTCTGGTTACTGTGGGCATTTGGAGATGAACCAGTAGATAGGATCTCTCTCTTTCTCTCTCCCTCTTGCTCTCTGCCTCTGCCTCTCAAATTAACTTATTATTGATTATGATATGTTTTGGTGTGATTTTCTTCATTTATTAAAAATAAGAATATAGAGGCCGGTGCTGTGGTGCACAGGGTTAATGCCCTGGCCTGAAGTGCCGGCAGCCCATATGGGCGTCGGTTCAAGACCCGGCTGCTCACTTCCGATCCAGCTCTCTGCTGTGGTCTGGGAAAGCAGTAGAAGATGACCCAAACCCTTGGGCCCCTGCACCATTGTGGGAGACCCAGAGGAAGCTCCTGGCTCCTGGCTTTGGATCAGCACAGCTCCAGCCGTTGCAGCCAAATGGGGAGTGAACCATCAGATGGAAGATTCTCTCTCTCTCTCTCTCTCTCTCTCTCTCTCTCTCTGCCTCTCCTCTCTCTGTATAACTCTGACTTTAAAAAAATAAATAAATAAGAAAATAATCTTGTGCGCCTGCATTCCCAATGCTCTTCATTTATTTTTGTAGATTCATGTTTCTCTCTGGCATGTTTTCTTTCTCCTTGAGGGATTTCCTTTAGGATTTCTTGGAATACAGGTATGTTGGTAGTTAATTCTTTGTCTGTTTCTAAAATATCTTTAATTTACCTTCATTTGGAAGGATACCTCTACTGAGTGTAGAATTCTAGGTTGATAGGATTTTTCCCCCAGTGCTTTATATATGTTATACCTCTGTCTTATCAATTACATTCTCCAGTGAGAAATCTGCTGTCATCTTCATTTTTGTTGTTCTGTAGACAGGGTGGCTCCGTAAAAGATTTTTCACTTTATCAGTGTGTGAAGTTCCCCAGATCTGCCTACTTTCTTCCTTTGTCCTGAGGAAACAGTGAATGCCTTGATCCCCTGTGACCCAGCCTGCAAGTTTGAGTCTACTCCAGGGCTTTGAAAATTCCCAGGCACTAATTAAGTTGTTAAGGTTGCTGCCTGAAACTCTGAAAGATTAAGCATTTTGCTGAACATATAGAAATGAGCCCTAGCCCTAAGCCAAATTCCTCAAATCCTCAAACTCCAGGTCTAACACCCTCGATGTGGACATATCTAGGTGGAACATCTCATTTTTCACTATCCATAACAAATATGCTGCAGTTCTCTCTATGTAAATCTCCATAATAAATGCTTTGGACTCGGCCGGCGCCGCGGCTCACTAGGCTAATCCTCCGCCTAGCGGCGCCGGCACACCGGGTTCTAGTCCCGGTTGGGGCGCCAGATTCTGTCCCGGTTGCCCCTCTTCCAGGCTAGCTCTCTGCTGTGGCCAGGGAGTGCAGTGGAGGATGGCCCAGGTGCTTGGGCCCTGCACCCCATGGGAGACCAGGAAAAGCACCTGGATCCTGGCTCCTGCCATCGGATCAGCGCGGTGCGCCGGCCGCGGCGGCCATTGGAGGGTGAACCAACGGCAAAGGAAGACCTTTCTCTCTGTCTCTCTCTCTCACTGTCCACTCTGCCTGTTAAAAATAAATAAATAAATAAATAAATAAATAAATAAATAAATGCTTTGGACTCACTTGTCTGGCATTTAATGCTTCTTCCTTTAGAATCCCAGCCAGGCCCATCTTAACTCACAGCACTTCGGGGGAATCTCTCGGAACTCCCCTGCCACCACTCTGGAAGGAACTGCAGTCATGTGTTTGGCCAGACAGTACACAGTGGTTTGAACCATTTGATTATGATATCCTTTGATGTTGTTTTCTTCATTTTCCTTGGCTAAAGGTTATTTTAACTCCTTATGTTTCTGAGTTTCACCAAGTTTGTAAATTGTTAAGTATTATTTCTTTAACTGTTATTTTTAGTGACCACCCCCAATGCTTGGTGGACCACAATAAGTGTGTAAACCACTTAAAGTCATCCTTAGCACACTGACTCATTTTTGCCGTTGCCTTTGATTTAGAATATGTCCTATTGCTATGTCTTCGAGTTGACTAATCATTTCTTCTGCAAAGTCTAATCTGCCGTGGTCCCATTCTGCGTTTTCCTTTCAGACATTGTAATTTTCATCTCCAAAAATTTCATTTGGATCTTTTTTGTGTTTCCCATGCTTCTGCTTAGCATTTTTAGTACACGGAATACAGTTATTAGACCTCTTTCATGTTCCTTTTCTGCTAATTTTAATAGTTGTCAGTTCTGGATTGCCTTCATTTGGTTGATTTATCTCCTCAATATAACTCATATATTTTCCTGCTCTTTATTTGCCTCATAATCTCTTATTGGATGCCAGACGTGAATTTTGCTTTCTTGGGTACTGTACATTTTTGTATCCCACGAATATTATTGTTTTGGAGTATGGTTCAGTTTCTTTAAGCAGTTTAATTCTAAATTATTCAGATTTTTCTTTTAATATTTATTAGGCATGATCAGAGCCATGCATGGCCTAATTCCCAACACCAAGCAAGAAACTTCTGAGTATTCCACCCATTGTTTCATGAATTATGAATTTTTCTACTCTTATTTCTGGCAATTGGCTCTGTCTAAAATATGAGTACTGTACCCTTTAATCCTTTCAGGTGGTTCTTTTTAGAGCCTGGGGTAGATTTCACACACACACACACACACACACACATCCCTAGGTAGCTAATTGAACTAAACAAAATTTTTCAGCCAAATATTTGCTGTTATTATTAGGTGCTTATCTATGATTTGTTTCTATTGTATTGTTAATGCTTGTCTGTCTCAGATTAATTTTATACTTATGAATAAGTTTGATTTTTCATTAGGAAAACAAAATGATATAATGTTTGAGTCCATTTATTCTAAAACCTTCTGAGATTGCTATCATTCTGCCTGATTTTTGTATATATTTGATTTGATTAAAATTTTGCAGTAACCAGGTAGATCCATGGACTAATTAAGAGTTGATCATACTTATCCCAACCTCTGATGTTTTTGCTTATTAGCAGCATTACTATTATTATTATTATTTGCTCCTAGTCTTAGGAATTTTATCACAAATAAGTATCTGATACATGTGAATTTAATTGAGATGTGCAGTTTTCCTAAGAATACTCCTCAATCAGCCAATTTTTTTTTTTTTGTAGAAAAAAACGGTAATTCATTCTCTCTATGCTCTGGGGGCCAGACATAAACAATCAGAGTCACTGTGCTAAAATGAAGATGTCAGCAGGACCACCCTCTCGCCAGTCAACCAATATTTTCATAAGGTAAAAACTCTGATATGATATTCCATCAACTGGTTGAATTCTCCACAAGAGATTATTTTAAAATTTATTAGTTTACAAATGAAGCCAAATTATATAGTTTTCTTTCTTCACTATAATAAATTTAGATCTTAACCACTCTGATTACATAGTATAACACTGTATTATTTTTATAAATTGTTAGCTACCATCAACATTTAATAGAGATTCATCGACTATTTTGGCTATTTAATTATTAACAAAGAAAATCATTATTTAACTTTAATAAATGAAAATATATGAGTGACAGGCAATTAACTTTGCAAATAAAATATATGCAGTTTGATTTTTATTGATAAACTATTTTCTATGTAATGGTTTTCCACTTAATGAGCTATTTGTAGGGAAGATTTGTATCAATTAATGTGTCTATTAAATACCACCATTTTCAAAAGTGATCCCTAATTATCTTGCTATAGGCTATTTAGATAAATGTGAATAAAGTATCTTAACATTTCTTAAACAGTTAATATACCAAGAATTAAATTGGGCATTCCTTGCTTATTTAATTTTCATATAATTATATGGCCATTAGATATATCTCTCAGATGCTCAATAATTCTCTCTCTCAATCAACTTATGTTTAATTAAAAAGTAATGACAAACTTGCTAACTCTGCATTAACTACTCACTTGTGATATAAAATTAATAGCAAGTCTATTTTAAGTGATTTAAGGATTTCCAATATACTCTCCCAACTTCAAAGTTGCTTGATTCAAACAAACATAAAGTGAAAACATTGTTAGTTAAATATTTTCCTGTCAGATAATAATAGGTTTGCACTTTTCTTTATTTTAATCTTGGAGTACAACATGTGATGAATACTTCAAAAAATGCCATAGAAAATGGAACTTAAGTTTATTTTGGTGCAAAAAAAAATTGAAATCCATTAATATGGGGGATATCAAAAGTTCATTGAAATGCATATTATCCAAAAACTATTGCATGGATTCTAAAATTTTTGCCTCAAAATTAATATTTTTAATAAAGATTTATTTTATTTGAAAGGCAGAGTTACAGAGAGGGGTAAAGAGAGAGAGAGAGAAAGAGAGATCTTCCATCTGCTGGTTCATTCCTCAAATGGCTTCAATGATCAGGGCTGGGCCAGCCCTAAGTCTGGAGCCTGAAACTCTATCTGGGTCTCCCTTTGTGGGTTCAGGCACCCAAGCACTTGGGCCATTTTCTGCTGACTTCCCAGGCTCAGGCTCATTAGCAGGAAACTGGATTGAAAGCGGAACAGCTGAAATTATTCCACTTTCCTTCACAGAAATTTAACTTGTAGGAATTCATTCAAAAATTATAACCAAAGGTAGGTGTAAAGATCTAGTTAAGAAGGTTGTCCTGGGGGCCGGTGCTGTGACACAGTGGGTTAACGCCCTGGCCCGAGGTGCCGGCATCCCACATGGGTGCCCGTTCGAGACCCAGCTGCTCCACCTCTGATCCAGCTCTCTGCTATGGCCTGGGAAAGCAGTAGAAGATGGTCCAAATCCTTGGGCCCCTGCACCATAAGGGAGACCCAGAAAAAGCTCCTGGCTCCTGCTTCGGATCAGCACAGCTCCAGCCGTTACGGCCAATTGGGGAGTGAACCATCAGATGGAAGACCTCTCTCTCTCTTGTCTCTCCTCTCTGTGTAACTCTGACTTTCAAATAAATAAGAAAATCTTTAAAAAAAAAAAAAAAAAGGAAGGAAGGATGTCACGGAGGGCATTTGCACAGCAGATAAGGTACTGTTTGGGATGCCTGCATCCATTTCAGAGTGTCTGGGTTCGAGTCCCAGCTCCACTTCAGATTTAACTTCCTGCTAACGTTCGTTCACCCTGGGAGGCAGCCAGAAGATTATGGCTCAAGTACAAGGTCCTTGCCACCCGCATGGGAGACGTGATTGATTTCATGGCTCCTCGCTTCATCTTGGCCCAGATCCAGCTATTGCAGGCATTTGGGAAGTGGATGGAATATCTCTCTTTGTCTCTCTGCCTTTCAAATAATAAAATCTTTGTTAAAATTCAAGTTACAAAAGAAAAGTTTGGGAGAAAATGTTTGTCAAAGGGTTGTATATAAAATATTTATAGCAAGATGGCTGAAATAAAGTGTAATTGATTAAAGTGTGTAGATTCAGTAAAAACAGTGTTATGAAAGTATTTTATTGGCCTAGACATATAAAAACAGTATTAAGTGACAGTAAAAAATTATAACAAAAATATGTGGCTTCTTTTTGTTAAAAAAACATATCTCAAATATTCATGTATAAATATATAATCTAGATAAGAACTGAGACCAACATAGTGAAAGTAGTTTGTTTTAGAGAAATTGTGAGTGATTTTATTTCCTTACCTTTTGCAAGTCTGAATTTTCTAAGTTTCTTATCTGAACATGCTTAACTTGTATAATCAAAACAATTTGAAGTTTAAAAAGATGAAAGCAATGATTGTCCCTAGGTGTTTGGGATTACCTTTTTCTCTCTTTTTATAATGAGCAGCAAGTATTACTCTTAAAATTGAAAACTAAATTGTATTTTTTAAAACAGCATAGATTCAGTGTAAAATGAGAGAACACATTTGATTGCACAAGAATCTTTATCAGGATTACTTTATGTTTTTGCTAGATTTTGCTGAAACAACCTGTTGTTAAAACACACAATATAGAAAAAAAATCCTCCTCACACCACTCCATCACAACCAAATATAGTATAACAATAAACTTATTTAATGGCAAGGATTTTAAATAACAAATTGGCTTTTATGACCTCTATAATTCACAAGGGCAGTTTTCCTCTTTGGATATGAAAGACAACTTCTGAGCAGTACATCCACAAGCACTAGCCTTGCAGTACAAGCTTCTGTTTCCCACTCTCATTCGATAAATCATTCTCTAAAGAATGCCAGAAGTGTGATCAGTCAGATATTGTCACTAGTATCAACAAATAATACATTTTCTTTATAGCAATATGCGATGTGAAAGAGCTCATTTAATATACAAGGTCAAAATTTGGTTTTCCAGACCCAAATCTAGTAGGAGAAGAGAAATAATTAAAATCAGAGAAGAAATCAACAGGATTGAATCCAGAAAAACATTACAAAAAATCAGCCAAGCGAGAAGCTGTTTTTTTGAAAAAATAAACAAAATTGACACCCCATTGGCCCAACTAACTAAAAAAAGAAGAGAAAAGACCCAAATCAATAAAATCAGAGATGAAAAAGGAAATGTAACAACAGACACCACAGAAATAAAAAGAATCATCAGAAATTACTACAAGGACTTGTATGCCAGCAAACAGGGAAACCTATCAGAAATGGATAGATTCCTGGACACATGCAACCTACCTAAATTAAATCAGGAAGACATGGAAAACCAAAACAGACCCATAACTGAGACAGAAATTGAAACAGTAATAAAGGCCCTCCCAACAAAGAAAAGCCCAGGACCAGATGGATTCACTGCTGAATTCTACCAGACATTTGAAGAAGAACTGACTCCAATTCTTCTCAAACTATTCAGAACAATCGAAAAAGAGGGAATCCTCCCAAATTCTTTCTATGAAGCCAGCATCACCTTAATTCCTAAGCTGGAAAAAGATGCAGCATTGAAAGAGAATTACAGACCAATATCCCTGATGAACATAGATGCAAAAATCCTCAATAAAATTCTCGCCAATAGAATGCAACAACACATCAGGAAAATCATCCACCCAGACCAAGTGGGATTTATCCCTGGTATGCAGAGATGGCTTAATGTGTGCAAAACAATCAATGTGATACACCACATTAACAGACTGCAGAAGAAAAACCATATGATTATCTCAATAGACGCCGAGAAAGCATTTGATAAAATACAACACCCGTTCATGATGAAAACTCTAAGCAACTAGGTTTGGAAGGAACATTCCTCAATACAATCAAAGCAATCTATGAAAAACCCACAGCCAACATCCTATTGAATGGGGAAAAGCTGGAAGCATTTCCACTGAGATCTGGTACCAGAAAGGGATGCCCACTCTCACCACTGCTATTCAATATAATTCCGGAAGTTCTAGCCAGAGCTATTGGGCAAGAAAAAGAAATTAAAGGGATACAAATTGGGAAGGAAGAAGTCAAACTATCCCTCTTTGCAGATGATATGATTTAGGGGACCCAAAGAACTCTACTAAGAGACTATTGGAACTCATAGAAGATTTTGGCAAAGTAGCAGGGTATAAAATCAATGCACAAAAATCAACAGCCTTTGTATACACAGACAATGCCATGGCTGAGGAAGAACTTCTAAGATCAATCCCATTCACAATAGCTACAAAAACAATCAAATACCTTGGAATAAACTTAACCAAGGACGTTCAAGATCTCTACGATGAAAATTACAGAACCTTAAAGAAAGAAATAGAAGAGGATACCAAAAAATGGAAAAATCTTCCATGCTCATGGATTGGAAGAATCAATATCATCAAAATGTCCATTCTCCCAAAAGCAATTTACAGATTCAATGCAATCCCAATCAAGATACCGAAGACCTTCTTCTCAGATCTGGAAAAAATGGTGCTGAAATTTATATGGAAGCACACGAGACCTCGAATAGCTAAAGCAATCTTGAACAACAAAAACAAAGCCAGAGGCATCACAATACCAGATTTCAGAACATACTACAGGGCAGTTGTAATCAAAACAGTATGGTACTGGTACAGAAACAGATGGATAGACCAATGGAACAGAATAGAAACACCAGAAATCAATCTAAACATCTACAGCCAACTTATATTTGATCAAGGATCATAAACCAATTCCTGGAGCAAGGACAGTCTATTCAATAAATGGTGCTGGGAAAACTGGATTTCCACGTGCAGAAGCATGAAGCAAGACCCCTACCTTACACCTTACACAAAAATCCACTCAACATGGATTAAAGACCTAAGTCTACAAACTGACACCATCAAGTTATTAGAGAACATTGGAGAAACCCTTCAAGATATTGGCACAGGCAAAGAATTTCTGGAAAAGACCTGGAGGCACAGGCAGTCAAAGCCAAAATCAACTATTGGAATTGCATCAAATTGAGAAGTTTCTGTACTGCAAAAGAAACAGTCAGGAGAGTGAAGAGACAACCGACAGAACGGGAAAAAATATTTGCAAACTATGCAACAGATAAAGGGTTAATAACCAGAATCTACAAAGAGATCAAGAAACTCAACAAAAACAAAACAACCCCCTAAAGAGATGGGCCAAGGGCCTCAATAGACATTTTTCAAAAGAGGAAATCCAAATGGCCAACAGACACATGAAAACATGTTCAAGGTCACTAGCAATCAGGGAAATGCAAATCAAAACCACAATGAGGTTTCACCTCACCCCGGTTAGAATGGCTCACATACAGAAATCTACCAACAACAGATGCTGGCGAGGATGTGGGGAAAAAGGGACACTAACCCACTGTTGGTGGGAATGCAAACTGGTCAAGCCACTATGGAAGTCAGTCTGGAGATTCCTCAGAAACCTGAATATAACCCTACTTTTCGACCCAGCCATCCCACTCCTTGGAATTTACCCAAAGGAATTTAAATTGGCAAACAAAAAAGAGGTCTGCACCCTAATGTTTATTGCAGCACAATTCACAATAGCCAAGACCTGGAACCAACCTAAATGCCCATCAACAGTAGACTGGATAAAGAAATTATGGGATATGTACTCTTTAGAATACTATACTGCAGTAAGAAACAATGAAATCCAGTCATTTGCAACAAAATGGAGGAATCTGGAACACATCATGCTGAGTGAAATAAGCCATTCCCAAAGGGACAAATACCATATGTTCTCCCTGATCGGTGACAACTGACTGAACACCAAAAAGGAAACCTGTTGAAGTGAAATCGACACTATGAGAAATGGTGACTTGATCAGCATAGCCCTGACTGTTAATGAACAACTTAATTCATTATCCCTCTTAGTAGTTTTTTTGTCTGTTCTACTTAATATGACTGGTTTAATTCTGTAATTAATACACAGTTATTCTTAAGTGTTGAAATTTAACTGAAATGTGATCCCTGTTAAAGATAAGAGTGGGAATAAGAGAGGGAAGAAATGTACAATTTGGGACATGCTCAAGCTGACTTGACCCAAATGGTAGAGTTAGAAACATACCAGGGGACTCCAATTCAATCTCATCAAGGTGGCATGTACCAATGCCATCTCACTAGTCCAAGTGATCAATTTCAGTTCACAATTGATCATAATGAAAGGACTAAGAGTCAAAGGGAGCACATAAACAAGTCTAGTACCTGCTAATACTAACCGATAGAATAAATAAAGGGGAGAGTGATCCAACATGGGAAGCGAGATACTCAGCAGACTCATAGAATGGCGGATGTCCTAAACAGTACTCTGGCCTCAGAATCAGCCCTAAAGGCATTCGGATCTGGCTGAAAAGCCCATAAGAGTATTTCAGGCATGCAAAGCCAAGACACTCTGGCAGAAAAAAAAAAAAAAAAACCTAAATGAAAGATCTCTGTGAGTGAGATCCCAGTGGAAAGAACAGGTCTTCAAAGAAGGAGGTACCTTTCTCTGAAGGGAGGAGAGAACCTCCACTTTGACTATGACCTTGTCTAAACAAGATAAGAGTTGGAGAACTCAAAAGGCTTCCATAGCCTTGGAAACTCAAGACTGGAGCATAGGGAGATTACTGATGCAATAAACAGGAGTGTCAATTTGTAAAGTCAACAACAGGAGTCACTGTGCACTTACTCCTCATGTAGGATCTCTGTCCTTAATGTGCTATACATTGAGACTTAATGCTATAACAAGTACTCAAACAGTATATTTCACTTTGTGTCTCTATGGGGGTGCAAACTGTTGAAATCTTTACTTAATGTATACTAAACTGAGCTTCTGTTAAAAAAAAAAAAAAGAAATTATCAATTCCCAACTTGACTCTCACTGGGATTAAACATGACAATAGGTCTGATCTGATTTCATCATCATTTAAAAAATCATCTATTATTTTTCACTTTATGTTTCTGTGTGGGAGCAAACTGTTGAAATCTTTACTTAATGTATGATAAACTGATCTTCTGTATATAAAGAGAATTGAAAATGAATCCTCATGTGAATGGAAGGGGAGAGGGAGTGGGAAAGGGGAGGGTTGCGGGGGTGAGGGACGTTATGGGGGGGAAGCCATTGTAATCTATAAGCCGTACTTTGGAAATTTATATTCATTAAATAAAAGTTAAAAAAAATAAAAAAATAAAAATAACATAAAAAATTTGGTTTTCATGGCTTTAAGAGTATTTTTAGTGTCAAAAGACCAACTAGGGCTTCCTAATAGACATCCTTTCTAGAACTTCTGGTCTCTTATTGTGGTTGAAATACACGATTTTACTTATTTACTTGTTTTTCTTTATATAGGAGTAAAAAAATTGAGCATTTTATCTTTACTAAATACAGATACTTTTTCTGAATAAATTCTGAGTCTTTTTTTAAAAGATATATTTATTTATTTGAGAGGCAGTTACAGAGAGAGGGAGAGACAGAAAGAGAGAGATCTGACTGCTGATTCCCTCCCCAAATGGCCACTTTAGCCTGGACTGGGCCAGTTTGAAGCCAGGAGCCTAGAACTTTATCTGGGTCTCCCATATGGGTAGCAGGGACCCAAACAGCCATCTCAGCAGGTTGTAAAGTCCGTAGAGATAATAAGGCAGAAATAAATAAAATAGAAATTGAAGCACATAATTTAAACAAAATATTTTCCTGTACATGATGTTTCCTCTTTTGTCCCCTGAGGTTACTTTAGGGCTTTTTTCCTTTACAATTACATATCTTTACCCAGTACAACTGGTAGACTATGTTAGTTCTAAGTACTTTCTGCCTCAGACTGTGAAACACCAGTCCTTCCAAAGTCCTTCCAACATTTCAGAACAATATCTGGGCTGGCACCGCGGCTCACTAGGCTAATCCTCCGCCTTGTGGCGCCAGCACACCAGGTTCTAGTCCCGGTCGGGGCACCGGATTCTGTCCTGGTTGCCCCTCTTCCAGGCCAGCTCTCTGCTGTGGCAAAGGAGTGCAGTGGAGGATGGCCCAAGTACTTGGGCCCTGCACCCCATGGGAGACCAGGAGAAGTACCTGGCTCCTGCCATCGGATCAGCGCTGTGCGCCGGCTGCAGTGCGCCGGCCGCAGTGCGCCGGCCGCGGCGGCCACTGGAGGGTGAACCAACGGCAAAGGAAGACCTTTCTCTCCGTCTCTCTCTCTCTCTTACTGTCCACTCTGCCTGTCAAAATTAAAAATTAAAAAATTAAAAAAAAAGAACAATATCTGAGCTTGGAAGTAACTCTGTCAAGAAGGTGAGTAAGGAGTGAAAAGAAACACTGGTTTGAGAAAATATCAGAAACCTAGGAGCCATGTGACCAAGGGACAGAAGGGAAATAGGATTGTTGAGAGGTGCTGAGGTCCCAGTTGAAACTGGCTTCCACTTGCATTCTGGTGAAAACCATGAAAATGTTCTAAGCAAATGCCTTTTATGATTCTGCCAAGGCACCCTTTACTACCTTCCTTTTCTTATCCCTATCAAAAATGGCACTTATGACAGCAAAATTTAATTATCTATTTCCTTGTCTAATTACTCACTAGAAAACTTTATAAAAAATGGACTTTATGTCCAGAGGAAAATGCTAACATATCTTATATTTTACATGTACAAAATATGTATTCTCCTAGTAGCACCTTGTAGAAAATAATTTGCATGAGACCTCAGTGGAGATAACTTGATAAATCATTATAGGATGGTAAAACCTTACTTCTTCCTAATCTTATTTTTTTCATTTAAAGTCTTTATAGTTTAAATGAGACTGACTGACCTCATTATAAATAAAGGACCTCTATTAGTTTCTTCAGTATACATCTCTGTTTGTATACAAAGACCAATCTACTCAGTATACAAAGAATCTCTGTCTCACTCATGTGACAATAATTCAAAAATATTGGAGAATGTTAGGGATTGCTTTCTCTGACCGTAAGATTTCCTAGTCTTTCCCACTGTATCTCATACACCAAGCACGCTTATAATCTCAGACCATCAATCTTCTCAGCCTTTGAATCATTTACCTGCCTTTTGATACAACCTAAAACATTGCATCTCAATACTTCCTCATCCCTATGTTTGTGGCTCCTCCTGTTGTGAAAAACCTCAGTCCTTTTCCTAATTATTCTTTCCCCAAGTTGAGAAACACTTCTTCATGAATTATCTCCATAATATTCTCCTACGTAGTAAGAGATATGCATCAGAGATAATTTAAAACAATTTGACCCCTTTTCTCAAGAGGCTCACAGTCAAATATGGAAATCCTTTTTCTGGGAATAAATGGATTCCCAGAAAGTACATGTGAATTAACAGTATAAGTAGTACTCAAACAGTACTTTATACTTTGTGTTTCTGTGTGGGTGCAATCTTTACTTAGTATATACTAAATTGATCTTCTGGAGATTTCACAAATAAGACCAGTGTCTGCAAATAATGAAGGATAGAATTAAAAGGGAGAGAATGATCCTGCGGGGGAAGCAGGACACACAGCAGACTCATAGAATGGCAAACGCCCCAAACAGCACTCCGGCCTCAGAATCGACCCTTGGGGCATTCAGATCTGGCTAAAAGGCCCATGAGAGTCTCACAGGCATGGAAAGCCATGACACGGTGGTAAAAATAACCTAAATGAAAGATCCTGGTGAACAAGACCCCAGCAGAAGGAACAGGCCATCAAGGAGGGAGGCACCTTTCTCTGAAGGGAGGAAGGAACCTCCACTGTGATACGGCCTTGACTAAACAAGTTCAGAGTCGGTGAACTCAAGGGGCTTCCATAGCCTAGACAGCTCATGGCAAGAGCCTCGGGTGATTGCTGACATCATAAATAAGAGTGCCAATTGTTAAATCAACAACGGGAGTCACTGGGTACAGGCTCCCCACGTAGGATCTCTATCCTTAATTTGTTTTACTATGAAACTTAAAAACACTACTAGTCAAACAATACCCTATACCTTGTGCAGTTGTGTGAGGGTAGCCTGTTGAAATCCTTGCTTAGTATATACTAAGTTGATCTTCAGTATATGAAAGTAATTGAAAATGAAACTCGATGAAGGGTGGCATGGGAGAGGGAGTGGGAGAGGGGAGGGCCACGGAAGGGAGGGAGGTTTTGGGGGGAGAAGCCACAACAATACAAAAGTTGCACTTTGTAAATTCACATTTATTAAATAAAAAGAAAGAAAGTCCCAGGAAGCTCTGTGAGGAATTCTGAGCTTCTGCTTCTCTATGGGATCATATCTATCTGAGAAGTGGTGGTGTGCAGCAGACTCATAGAATGGCAGATGTCCTAAACAGCACTCTGGCCTCAGAATCAGCCCTTAAGACCTTCGGATCCGGCTGAAAAGCCCATGAGAGTATTTCAGACATGGAAAGCCAAGACACTCTGGCAAAAAAAAAAAAAAAAAAAAAAAAAAAAAAAAAAAAAAAACCTTAAATGAAAGATCTCCGCGAGTGAGATCCCAGTGGAAAGAACAGGTCATCAAAGAAGGTGGTACCTTTCTCTGAAGGGAGAACTTCCACTTTGACTATGACCTTGTCTAAATATGATCAGAATCAGCCAACTCAAAAGGCCTCCATAGCCTTGGCAACTCATGACAAGAGCCTAGGTGATTACTGACGCCATAAACAAGAGTGTCAATTTGTTAAGTCAACAACAGGAGTCACTGTGCACTTACTCCTCATGTAGGATCTCGTCCTTAATGTGCTGTACATTGTAATTTAATGCTATAACTAGTACTCAAACAGTATTTTACACTTTGTATTTCTGTGTGGGTGCAAACTGTTGAAAGCTTTACTTAATATATGCTAAACTGATCTTCTGTATATAAAGAGAATTGAAAATGAATCTTGATGCGAATGGAAGGGGAGAGGGAGTGGGAGAGGGGAGGGTTGCGGGTGGGAGGGAAGTTATGGGGGGAAAAAGCCATTATAATCCATAAGCTGTACTTTGGAAATTTATATTCATTAAATAAAAGTTAAAAATAAATTGATCCTCTGTATATAAAGTTAATTGAAAATGAAGAAATGGGAAATTGAAGAATGGGATGTGAGAGGGAGTGGGAGATGGGATGGTTGCAGGTGGGAGGGTGGTTATGGGGGGAAATAGCCACTATAATGCAAAAGTTGTACTTTGGAAATTTATATTTATTAAATAAAAGTTTAAATAAAGAAAAAACAATAAGCATTTGTTGAATGTTTAAAAAAATAAAAAGATGAACAAGGTGCCATTTGAAGCAATACAGAGCTCAATTTAGAAGAAAGAGTTAGAAATATAAAGAAATAGAATGCATTTTGAATTGGGATACAGAGGTGGGGGTGTCTCCACGCCACCCTTTATTTTTTACTTGTTTATTAAAATTACATCAATTCTGATTAATTTTGGGTACATGAGGACATGTTGGCATGGATGGTAAGCATTTGTAAACAATATTAAAATCTAGTTAACCCAAGTTTTAGAACTAATTCATATAACTATGCACTGTTTAAGGATTGCTTACTAAATTAATCATCTTGTCCATCATTGCCTAATCCTGGATTTTTCTAAAGGGGCAGAACAGATCACAGACTTCATTTCTGCATAAGACATTCCATGAGATGCCTTGAGTCACTACTTCAAATATTCAAGAGCTCATATCGGCAATAGTCCTCCCCATCCAACATTGGTGGGTGACTGAGAAGAAGCCTTTTTTTTAACAATTTGCAAGGAACTATTTATTAAAAGAAAGAATTTATTTATTTATTTTTTACAGGCAGAGTTAGACAGTGAGAGGGAGAGAGACAGCGAGAAAGGTCTTCTTTTTCCTTTGGTTCACACCCCCAAATGGCCGCTATGGCCGGCGCACTGTGCTGATCGAAGCCAGGAGCCAGGTGCTTCCTCCTGGTCTCCCATGGGGTGCAGGGCCCAAGGACCTGGGCCATCCTCCACTGCCTTCCCAGGCCACAGCAGAGAGCTGGACTGGAAGAGGAGCAACTGGGACAGAATTGGTGCCCAACCAGGACTAGAACCCAGTGTGCCGGCTCCACGGGCGGAGGATTAGCCTAGTGAGCCGTGGCACCAGCCTAAAAGAAAGAATTTTAAAAAATCAAATAAATTTAGCCCTTGACTTTGTAACTTTTTTGCACACTTCCTGTTTAAACCATGTCCCTTGGGTGTCTCTGCAGAGTGAAATATTTCTCTCCTTGGTGTGACCAGAGTGCCTGCATATCTCTCTCCCTCTCTCTCTCTCTCTTTCTCTCTCTCTCTCTCTCTCTCTCTCACACACACACACACACACACACAGTCTCTCTCTGTCTCTTTCTTTAAAGATTTATTTATTTATTTCAAAGCACAGTGACAACAGAGAAAAAGGGAAAGACAGAGAAAGATCTCCCATCTGCTGGTTCACTTCTCAAATGGCTGCAATGGCCAGGCCCAAGCCAGAAGCCAGGAACTCCATCCAGGTCTCCCACCTGAGTGGCAAGTACCCAAGTACTTGGGCTATCCTCCACTGCATTCCCAGGTACACCAGCAGGGAGCTGAATCAGAAGTAGAGCAGCTGATAACCAAACAGGCACTCACCTGGGATGCCAGCCTTGCAAGCAGCAGCTTAACCTGCAGCATGTTTCTCCTGCATGTTTCTCCACTTCCAGTTCGATCAACAGAAACAATCGATCATGGAGAAATGGACTATTTTTCCTCATGGCATTTTTTCCATGACTGCCTTTTTCCTGGTATGCAAGAAAAGTTTCCATGACAACCAAGTTGCTCATATTTGCCCCCCATCCAGCTTACATGCTTCCCTCCTAACTGATCAGCTGGATATTGCATTAAATTATTGTACAGAGGCTGGATAATCTGCAGGGATTATTTGTTTACTTTGAGGAATTGGCTTCTTGGCACAAATTTCTTTAATGGGCCTAACTTTATCTTTGGTTGCTTTAAAACACATAATCTCAACTAAACAGAATAGGTTTAAGACAACATTAGTCCCCTTGTGGGAAACAAAATACAAACCAGAACCTGCTTTCCCTATGAAGGACATGTAAGGTGCTTTGAGAGCAGAACCAAACTTGATTTTCTTTTCCCTGTCGTATGCCTACTACATAGCCTGACAGGTGACACACAGTCAATAAATGTTGAACATCTCATCAGCTGAGCTTCTGCAAACAGAATGCTTATGTTTTTTGTCTTTTTTTTTTTTTGTAAGGGAAAGAGTTTATTGGGGGAAACCTGACAGACTGGAGGGAAGGGGCGAAGAAGGAAAAAGAGGGAGAAGGAGAGCGTAAAAGAGAGAGACACATGTTCAGGAACAGGTCCTTTTTTTTAAGATTTATTTGAAAGTCAGAGTTACACAGAGAGAGAAGGAGAGGCAGAGAGAGAGAGAGGTCTTCCATCCGCTTCTTCTGGGTCTCCCACGCGGGTGCAGGGGCCCAAGGACTGGGGCCATCTTCTTCTGCTATCCCAGGTCATAGCAGAGAGCTGGATCGGAAGTGGAGCAGCCAGGTCTCGAACTGGTACCCATATGGGATGCTGGCACTTCAGGTCAGGGCGTTAACCCACTGTGCCGGACCAGGAACAGGTCCTTTTAAAGCTTGGCCAGGGGGCGGGCAGGGAAGCAGGAGCAGCAAATCCCATTAGGATGGGGGTGCGCTGAAACTGGTGATTGGGCTTCCAGCAATGGCGCAGGGGCTAGAGCCTAGGATGGTATCAGGGTGTAGATCGCACCATAGATAAGACTGAGCCATTTTACTAACATTCCCCCCTTTTGTTTTTTTTTATAAAGCAGGAGTTGTATGGGATTACATTAGTCCCAAAAGTCCAGGATGGGTAGGGACGATGATCTGTCTTTAGAGCTACTTCCTGCTGACATGGGGCGATGTCTCAAGGCACCGTCTCCTGGGTAGGAAGCCAAGTATATCCCTCTAAGCAGCATTTGGTTGACTGCCTGGTTGCTGAAGGCCTTGGTTCGTTCCATTATCACCTCCTGTAAACACTTAAGCAGACATGGTAGTATAAAAGAGTGAGAATAGCAACCAATGATCCTGAGTGGCATTAACCAGATAATGAGAGGATTTCATAGAAGAGAGGAAATGAGGGGGGTCTCTGGACCCTTGTGAAGACTGTTTGATAGACGTAGTTTAAAGCTGATCCCAACCAAGACCAGGAGAAAGGCCATTCAACTTTTGCAGGTAGAGGGGTTTGTCCGTAGAGGAATTCTGAACAATCATATACAATATCAAGTGGGGGAGAGGACCATCAATACACACAGGTCAGGAGTAGAGCCATTGATGTTAGAGGTTATGATTACAAAGGAATGAGGCCCCAAGTGGGCTAGACATGGTCTAGAACAAAAGAAAGAGTCATTATTGGAGAACCTAAGAGAGCTGCTGTCTAAACCACAACTAAGTTCTCCGATTGAGAGGCAAATAGAAACTGACAGAAGGGCTTGATAATAATCTTGTGGGCTTTAAGGCCTTGTCAGTTAGGAGGCCCAGACTTATCTATCTCATCACATGGGGTACATCCTAAGGGAGGTATGAACCACCTTGGGAAGGCACCCTGTTGACTTCCATTACCTAGTTGGCCTGGGAGGAGAGCTGGCCAGGTAAAGGCAGGTGGCATCTTTAACAGGAAATTTACAATTCCGCCTGCAATGTTACTGACCCTACTTGGCTGTCCCCTCAGCAGCGGTGGTCACTTTGGAAGCTGGGCCGAGTAAAGGGCTTTTCAGTTTGGAGCCAGCAAGGACTGTGGCTCTGACCTGGGTGTCCTTGGACTCCAGGGCAGTTCTATTTCCAGTGATCCAACTCTTGGCTGGCAGAGCTGCCAGGGCTCTTCATAAGCTGACTACAGAATCTTATGTTTAAGTTGATGTGTTAAAGCAGAATGAACCTCATAGTAGTGTAAAAATCTTATCCTTAATAATGTTTCTCTATTAAAAAGCTGAGACATTTATGCTTAAGTATTATTACATACCAAGTTTTAAACCTGTACATTTGAGACTGGAAGGAAATATACTAAAGTATTCACAATTGTTATATTATTATCGATATATTATTACTATTATTATTTAAGAAGGAGAGACGCAGAGAGAGATTTCTCATCTGCTGGTTTACTCCCCAAATGCCCACAACAGATAGGACTACTTGAGCGCCATCACCTGCTGCCCTCCAGGGTGTGCAATTAGCAGAAAGCTGGAATAGCAGCTGGAGCCAGGGCTTGAACTCAAGCACTTCAGAATGGGACACAAGCATCTGAACTGCCAACAATTACTATGTGGAGTAGGTGGAAATATGAGAGTATTTCTTCTGATTTTTCTCAGTTTAACTTTTTCTTTCTTATTAACTGAATGAATTTTTCTGTTGCGTATCTGCTATGTTCAAGGCACTGTACTAGCCCTAGGGTAAGAAAGATTAATCTCCTTCATATTCAGAAACATGAAAAAAAATGGTGAACCATCAGAAAACAAATTGGTAGACACTAACTATCCTGCCATGCACATCAATTGGTATTACTAACTACATTCTGTAGAGTGATGGAGATCAGGACTTGTAAGAA
This sequence comes from Oryctolagus cuniculus, assembly GCF_051225735.1. NCBI lineage: Eukaryota > Metazoa > Chordata > Mammalia > Lagomorpha > Leporidae > Oryctolagus > Oryctolagus cuniculus. Next base: position 52,360,146 of record NC_142884.1, on the reverse strand, counting down.
TGGACAGACATTTGTCTCTTCCTCCGAGGACAAGTCTGAACTTCGCTTAACTTTCTTGCTGTTTCTCCTGAAAATGTGATCAAGAGAGAGTCTCATTTTTATCACCAGGCTATACTATTTATGATTTAAAAGGCCCACGATACATAAATTTCATCTGGCCTTAAAAAAGCATGAATGAAGCATAAATACCTGGTAGGAAAGTATGGCTTTAGGAGTCCCTGAACACAGAGACTCATAACTAGACGTAGCCCTGCAGGGGCCTGGAAACTATGCCTGAGCCTGTTGCAGAATATATTGGTCCCTTTGAGGCATAAGGTTTCTCTGCCTGTTATGCCAGGGCAGCTATTGCACCCGTGCAATATGAGTATTACTCCTTCACACCTCAATTCTCAAAGGAGCTGGAGAGAAAGGAACAGGTTCCGGGATGGGAAAACAAAAAGCCAGTTGTTACATGAATTGCTAAGAGGGTCATTCACCTTAAATACCTGATACAGTCCTTGTGGGATGCTGTTTGTGGCCCAGTGTTCATTTGATTAAACTGGTGCCTGTTTTATTATTCTGAATGTATGGTTAAGAAGAACTCCTACTAGGTGTTACACAGAATATGAAAAGGACAGCCAATTTTAGAAAAATTTAGACCATTTTCTTTACCAGAAAATATGTACGTGTGACTCTACACAAGCTCTGTGAGGGACAATTATCATTGCCTCTTCAAGTACAATCTTTAGAATCGAAAATGAATCTTGATGTGAATGGAAGGGGAGAGGGAGTGGGAGAGGGGAGGGTTGTGGGTGGGAGGGACGTTATGGGGGGGAAGCCATTGTAATCCATAAGCTGTACTTTGGAAATTTATATTCATTAAATAAAAGTTAAAAAAAAAGTACAATCTTTACTTTAATCAGGCCTGGAGTTAGTGGGCTGGAGGGTATGTTCATTGAGTGTGACACTCACGATGGACAGTTAGATGTGCCACTCAAAACGCCCTTCAGAGATAAAGATGATATTTCAAAGTAAATTCAGCCTTGAAAAAGAATTGTTTTTTGAAATAATACTGCGATAAAAATTTTGGTATAACTCAACATAATGACCAAAGCAATTATTTTTCTGAAATAAAAATCCTATAGGGGCCAGTGCCGTGTCTCACTTGGTTAATCATCTACCTGTGGCACTGGCATCCCATATGGGTGCCAGGTTCTAGTCCTAGTTGCTCCTCTTCCAGTCCGGCTCTCTGCTGTGGCCCAGAAGGGCAGTGGAGGATGGCCCAGGTGCTTAGGCCCCTGCACCCACATGGGAGACCAGGAAGAAGCACCAGCGCCTACCATAGCGCCATTTGGGAAGTGAACCAATGGAAAGAAGACCTTTCTATCTCTTTCTCTCTCTCATTGTCTATGGCTCTACCTTTCAAATGAAAAGAAAAAAAAAGAAAATAAAAGAAAAGAGCTATAGATAGAACTTAATTTAAGTACAAATGTAATTTGATACATCTGTCCAGATATCTGCTGGAACTGACTCATTACTGTCTTGCAAGAGCCAATTGTAAAATTTTCAAGAATTTCAAGAACAGATTGTTAAACACTTCTTTAGTTCAAAATTATATTGTATAAAAGTGCAACTAAGTAAATTCTATTAAAACAAAAAATTATAAATACTCAAAAAGCATCTCCTTTCAGAAATAAAGGATTTATTCCCCAGTTGTTGGATGTGCTAATGGCAGATAGTCCTCAAATAGCCCCCTTTGGAGATTGCCCTAGTGGGACAAAGCACCTTTACCCACTCAATATCACACTCACAACCAATTATTGATCATCACAGATGTCTAAGGGTTTGTCCCCCTCACCTCAATTCAAGACTACTCTATAGGATTATCCCAGCATCAGAGCTCACCATTGAATAACAGAAGCTATGATGCTATGCAGATAATCTCTTTCTGCCCAATCCTCAGACTAAGTGAGCTTCCTGGTCAATTTCCCACACATTAACTCCCATCTGTGACAATATCAGTATAATCAAAAATATTTACTAAGCATCTATCTATAGTGTTTCAGGCATCAGAATCATTGTTTTTGAGCAAGACATGGCCTTCACACACAAGAAACTTACATTTTAAGGACATAGAAATTTATTCATTTAAATGAAGTACAATCAGAGCTATGATGGGTAAACATTATGAGGGTCATAGGAAGTATTACCTTAACTGAAACTTTGGGCAGTTAGAAAGAGATTTGTACGTGACTGGTGTTGTAGTGCAGCGAGTTAACGCCCTGGCCTGAGGTGCTGGCATCCCACATGGGCGCCAGTTCGAGTCCCGGCTGCTCCTCTTACAGTCCAGTTCTCTGCTGTGGCCTGGGACCACAGTGGAAGGTGGCCCAACTTCTTGGGCCCCTGCACCCGCATGGGAGACCAGGAAGAAACACCTGGCTCCTGGCTTCAGATCAGCATAGCTCCAGCCGTTGTGGCCACTTGGGGAGTGAACCAATGGAAGGAAGACTTTTGTCTCTGTCTCTCCCTTTCACTGTCTGTAACTCTACCTATCAAATAAGTAAATAAAATCTTTTTTTTTTTAAAAAAAGGCACTTTGCACATATTAGACCTTCAAAGATTCTTAAGTTTCTCATCCTATACAGTTTCTAATAATCTTTATATTGGTCTCCCCTGCCTCCAGTTTCCATTGTGAACTCATACTGTTACTATAAAGCATTATTTCAATTACCTGGTAAAGATGAAATCCTGTCCCCACCCTCCCTTTTTGTTGTCTGGCTGTGCATGTGTTTACAATCCTCTCCTGGCCTTGTCTACATCTAATTTACTTCTTTCAGTTGAATGTTATCACAAGTCATGAATTTCTCTCACTTCATTTTTATTACAAACAGATAACCATTATCTCCAATGGGCCTGCTTGGTTTTATCTTAGTTCACATTGTACAACTTTTTAATTATTTCATTTTATTTTCTCTACATTAGACTGTTTCTCTTCAGCATTGATACTTATATAAAGAGACAAAAATAAATTTGTAATTTAATATGCATTTCAAACATATTACTGCTGGAAACAAGCTAAGGTCTTTACAGTTTGTTCTGACTATAAAGTTAAATGACCATATCAAAATTCCTTGGCTGGAAAAGGCAGTTTTTCAGTTTCCCCTTTACAGAGAGCTAAGTTAATGTCATCAAGTGATCCCAACCTGGTGAACCAAAGGTTGGCTGGTTCCAGAAGCCAGGGATCCTTCATTTAAAGGATTACACAGGGCAACTGGAGAAGATGGGAAGAGGGCATAGCCAGAAAGAAGACTAATGACCAAACTAGAAAAGAGTAAAGCATAGAACAGTGACATCTGAAGTACCTTTTAAGGAATAATGTTAAATATCTGAAAATACTTACTCCAACTCCAATAGATAAGGGCAGGTCCTTTTTTTCTCATCCTTCTGAGTGCAGCTCTTGATTCCCATCCAGGAAAACTGTACCACAGCCTTTAAGATTCCCCAAATAGATATCTTTCATTTTATCCTAATCTGCCTCACACCCCACTCCACTCTGTCATCTCTACAATGCTCCACATATCCCTCTTAACTCTCTACCCTCTCTACCTAGGCTACCACTCTCCATCTCCCAGGATATGTCCCTACACAATTTAGTTTCTCCTTTCTCTGCTGTTGGTGACAGGGCCTGACTACAGTTTCTTCAGTTGTGTATCCTGTCTCCCTCACTGTTAATTAAGAGGTTGACAAGGAAATATAAATGGTAGCCTTGGGGGAAGTGGCAAGATGGCAGAATAGGAAGGGAGCACACTGATAGTCTGAGAAGAGACAGTTTTATAAAAATGGAGATACTGCAGGTTCAAGGAAGAGTTGGGGAAGAAACAGCAGAGGAAACTCTTCCAGAACTAGTGATTCACGATGGACCTGCGTGGAGGGCATGGGAGCCCACAGCTCAGGACACCAGCAGTGGAATCTATGCACCAGCACTGGAACGCGAGGTGAGCCAAACCTCAGTAGCCCAAGACACCGGCAGGAAAGCAGAAGGAGGAGCCTAAGGGAATGAGCTTGAAGCCCTGTGGGGGAAAGTTCACCAGGCTAACTAGAGGAGAAAAAAAAGGGGGGGAGGGGGACCAGTACGGACATGAGTTTCTCTCTCTCTGCCCATCTCTCAAAAGTGAGCAAGACAAAGAGCAGGCGCCATTTTGGACATATGTAAAAGCTGTGCGAACTCAGGGCTGCACCCACCCTCAGCCAAGCAGAAAAACCTGACTCTAGGGGAGTGAAACAACAGGAGATTAGGACCTAGTGAATGTGTGGAGCTAATGAACTGAGACTGTGAAAAAAAAGAGACAGTGGGTGAGAGAACTCACGGAGTTCACCTGGGTACTCTCCAGAGATGCTACAATTCCGTAACCTTGGCAACCCAGTGGGAGACTGCAAGAGAATTTGAGCCAACACTGAGGGCAGAACAGATTCCCTGTGTGGTCCTTGGGAAAGAGCAAGTGAATGTTATACCCACAGGAGCCAGAGATTGGAAGATGACTACCTTCAATTCCACTCAGCTGTGCAGAATTACTTCCCTTCGGAAGGAAGGAAGGAAGGAAGGAAGGAAGGAAGGAAGGAAGGAAGGAAGGAAAGGAGGGAGGGAGGGAGGGAGGGAGGGAGGAAGATTTACCACACCTAACCTGGGAGTGTCACCTTTGGCACACCCTTAACCCTGAAGAACCAAGCAGAGCTCTCTGGCCACACCCATCTCAAGCCTCTAAGGCTCCATCAAAAGCAGACAGTCCACTTAATACAGTCATAGTATAACAACAAAAAAACACCACAGTAAGGGAAGAAGAATCCAAAGATTATCTCCACAATGCCAAGCAACAAACACAGAAACCGAGGAAACAAGAACAAGGAAGACATTATGACGTCCCCAAATGAACAAGACACCCCAAGCCAAGATTATAAGGATGATGAGATGGAAGAAATGCAAGATACGGATTTCAAAAAATTTATGATAAGAACATTTAGAAGTTTTCAAAAACAAATGCTTGAGCTACAGAAATCCTTACTGGACAGGATAGAAAATCTCTCTCATGAAAATGAAATCTTAAGGAGGAATCAAAATGAAACGCAGAAACTAGTAGAACAGGAAGGTGTGATAGTGAAGAGAAATCAAAATGAAATGAAGAACCCAATAGATCAAATGAAAAACATATTAGAGAGCCTTAAAAACAGAATCCATGAAGCAGAAGAGAGAATATCGGACTTAGAAGACAGAGAACAGGAAAGGATACAGTCAAACCAAAGAAAAGAGGAAATTAGAAATCTAAAAAATATTGTTGGGAATCTACAGGATACTATTTAAAAAAAAAACAATATTTGGGTTCTAGGAGTTCCTGAAGGCATGGAGAGAGAGAAAGGATTAGAAGGCCTTTTTAGTGAGATACTAGCAGAGAACTTTCCAGGTTTGGAGAAGGACAGAGACATCCTAGTACAGGAAGCTCATAGAACCCCTAGTAAACATGACCAAAAGAGATCCTCACCATGACACATTGTAATCAAACTCACCACAGTGAAACTTAAAGAAAAGATTCTAAAATGTGCAAGAGAGAAATGTAAGATTACTCTCAGAGGATCTCCAATTAGACTCACAGCAGACTTCTCATCAGAAACCCTACAGGCTGGAAGGGAATGGCAAGACATGGCCAAGGTACTAAGAGAGAAAAACTGCCAGCCCAGAATATTATATCCTGCAAAGCTCTCATCTGTGAATGAAGGTGAAATAAAGACCTTTCATAGCAAACAGAAATTGAAAGAATTTGTCGCCACTTGTCCAGCCCTGCAAAAGATGCTTAAAGATGTGTTACACACAGAAACACAGAAACACGGTCGTCAATATGAAAAAAAGGTAAAGGAAGGAAACCTCACAGCAAAAGATCACAGAAAGTTCAAAGCATGTACTAGAAAATATCTTTGGGAAATGGCAGGGCAAAGTTACTACTTATCAATAGTCACATTGAATGTTAATGGCCTCAACTCTCCAGTTAAAAGACACAGATTGGCTGAATGGCTTAAGGAACGAAACCCATCTATTTGCTACTTACAAGAAACACATCTTTCCAACAAAGATGCATACAGACTGAAAGTGAAAGCCTGAAAAAAGATATACCATGCCAACAGAAATGAAAAAGAGTGGGCGTAGCCATCTTAATATCAGACAAAATAAACTTTAACACAAAAACTGTTAAGAGAGACAAAGAGGGGCACTATATAATGATTAAGGGATCAATTCAACAGGAAGATATAACAATTATCAATGTATATGCACCTAATTACAGGGCACCAGTTTATTGAAAAGATTTGTTAAGGGAATTAAGGGAGACTTAGACTCCAATACAATAGTACTGGGGGACTTCAATACTCCACTCTCAGAAATAGACAGATCAACTGGACAGAAGATCAACAAGGATACAGTAGATTTAAACAACACTATAGCCCAAATGGATCTAACAGATATCGAAAGAACTTTTCATCCTACACTTAAAGAATTTAAGTTCTTCTGAGCAGTACATGGAACGTACTCTAGGATTGACCACATACTAGGCCATAAAGCAAATCTCAGCAAATTCAAAAGAATTAGAATCTTAACGATGCAGCTTCTCAGACCACAGTGGAATGAAGTTGGAAATTAGCAACTCATGAATCCCTAGAGCATATGCAAACACATGGAGATTGAACAACATGCTCCTGAATGAACACTGGGTCATTCAAGAAATCAAAAACGTCCTGGAAGTAAATGAGGATAACAGCACAACATATCAAAACTTATGGGATACAGCAAAAGCAGTGTTAAGAGGAAAGTTTATAGCAATAGATGTCTACATCAAGAAATTGGAAAGGCACAAAATAAATGAGCTTTCAATTTATCTCAAAGATCTAGAAAAACTGCAGCAAACCAGACTCAAATCTAGTAGGAGAAGAGAAATAATTAAAATCAGAGAAGAAATCAACAGGATTGAATCCAAAAAAAAATTACAAAAAAATCAGCCAAACAAGTAGCTGGTTTTTTTAAAAAAATAAACAAAATTGAAACCCCATTGGCCCAGCTAACTAAAAAAAGAGGAGAAAAGACCCAAATCAATAAAATCAGAAATGAAAAAGGAAACGTAACAACAGACACCACAGAAATAAAAAGAATCATCAGAAATTACTACAAGGACTTGTATGCCAGCAAACAGGGAAATCTATCAGAAATGGGTAGATTCCTGGACAAATGCAGCCTACCTAAATTGAACCGGGAAGACACAGAAAATCTAAACAGACCCATGACGGAGACAGAAATTGAAACAGTAATAAAGGCCCTCCCAACAAAGAAAAGCCCAGGACCAGATGGATTCACTGCTGAATTCTACCAGACATTTAAAGAAGAACTAACTCCAATTCTTCTCAAACTATTCAGAACAATTGAAAAAGAGGGAATCCTCCCAATTTCTTTTATGTAGCCAGCATTACTTTAATTCCTAAGCCGGAAAAAGATGCAGCATTGAAAGAAAATTACAGACCAATATCCCTGATGAACATAGACACAAAAATACTCAATAAAATTCTCACCAATAGAATGCAACAACACATCAGAAAGATCGTCCACCCAAACCAAATGGGATTTATCCCTGGTATGCAGGGATGGTTCAATGTTCGCAAAACAATCAATGTGATGCACCACATTAACAGACTGCAGAAGAAAAACCATATGATTATCTCAATAGATGCAGAGAAAGCATTTGATAAAATACAACACCCTTTCATGATGAAAATTCTAAGCAAACTGGGTATAGAAGGCACATTCCTCAATACAATCAAAGCAATTTATGAAAAACCCACGGCCAACATCCTATTGTATTGGGAAAAGTTGGAAGCATTTCCACTGAGATCTGGTACCAAACAGGGATGCCCACTCTCACCACTGCTATTCAATATAGTTCTGGAAGTTTTAGCCAGAGCTATTAGGCAAGAAAAAGAAATTAAAGGGATACAAATTGAGAAGGAAGAAGTCAAACTATCCCTCTTTGCAGATGATATGATTCTTTATTTAGGGGATCCAAAGAACTCTACTAAGAGACTATTGGAACTCATAGAAGAGTTTGGCAAAGTAGCAGGGTATAAAATCAATTGTATACATAGGCAATGCCATGGCTGAGGAAGAACTTCTAAGATCAATCCCATTCACAATAGCTACAAAAACAATCAAATACCTTGGAATAAACTTAACCAAGGACATTAAAGATCTATACAATGATAATTACAAAACCTTAAAGAAAGAAATAGAAGAGGATACCAAAAAATGGAAAAATCTTCCATGCTCATGGATTGGAAGAATCAATATCATCAAAATGTCCATTCTCCCAAAAGCAATTTACAGATTCAATGCAATCCCAATCAAGATACCGAAGACCTTCTTCTCAGATCTGGAAAAAATGGTGCTGAAATTTAGATGGGGCACAAGAGACCTCGAATAGCTAAAGCAATCTTGTACAACAAAAACAAAGCTGGAGGCATCACAATACCAGATTTCAGGACATACTACATCGCAGTTGTAATCAAAACAGCATGGTACTGGTACAAAAACAGATGGATAGACCAATGGAACAGAATTGAAACACCAGAAATCAACCCAAACATCTACAGCCAACTTATATTTGATCAAGGATCCAAAACGAATCCCTGGAGCAAGGACAGTCTTTTCAAGAAATGGTGCTGGGAAAATTGGATTTCCACGTGCAGAATCATGAAGCAAGACCCCTACCTTTCACCTTACACAAAAATCCGCTCGACATGGATTAAAGACTTAAATTTATGACCCAACACCATCAAATTATTAAAGAACATTTGAGAAACCATGCAAGATATAGGTACTGGCAAAGACTTGTTGGAAAAGACCCCAGAGGCACATGCAGTCAAAGCCAAAATTAACAATTTGGATTTCATAAAATTGAGAAGTTTCTGTACTGCAAAAGAAACAGTCAGGAGAGTGAAGAGACAACCGACAGAATGGGAAAAAATATTTGCAAACTATGCAACAGATAAAGGGTTAATAACCAGAATCTACAAAGAGATCAAGAAACTCCACAAAAACAAAACAAACAACCCACTTAAGAGATGGGCCAAGGAACTCAGTAGACATTTTTCAAAAGAGGAAATCCAAATGGCCAACAGACACATGAAAAAATGTTCAAGGTCACTAGCAATCAGGGAAATGCAAATCAAAACCACAATGAGGTTTCAGGTTTCACCTCACCCCGGTTAGAATGGCTCACATTCAGAAATCTACCAACAACAGATGCTGGCGAGGATGTGGGGAAAAAGGGACACTAACCCACTGTTGGTGGGAATGCAAACTGGCTAAGCCACTATGGAAGTCAGTCTGGAGATTCCTCAGAAACCTGAATATAGCCCTACCATACATTCCAGCCATCCCACTCCTTGGAATTTACCCACAGGAAATTAAATTGGCAGACAAAAAAGCTGCCTGCACCTTCATGTTTATTGCAGCTCAATTTATGATAGCTAAGACCTGGAATCAGCCTAAATGCCCATCAACAGTAGAATGGATAAAGAAATTATGGGACATGTACTCTATAGAATACTATACAGCAGTAAAAAAGAATGAAATCTGGTCATTTACAACAAAATGGAGGAATCTGGAAAACATCATGCTGAGTGAAATAGGCCAGTCCCAAAGGGACAAATATCATATGTTCTCCCTGATCTGTGACAAATAACTGAGCACTGAGAAGGAAAACTGCAGAAGTGAAATGGATACTATGAGAAACAGTGACGTGATCAGCCCTTGTCCTGACTGTTGATATACAATTTAATACTTTATCCCTTTTAGTATTTTTTCTTTGTTTTGTTCTAGTACTATTGGTTGAACTCTGTAATTAACACACAATTATTCTTAGGTGTTTAAATTTAACTGAAAAGTGATCCCTGTTAAATATAAGAGTGGGAATGAGAGGGAGGAGAAGTATAATTTGGGACATGCTCAATCAGACTTGCCCCAAATAGTGGAGTTAGAAATGTGCCAGGGGATTCCAATACAATCCCATCAAGGTGTCATGTACCAATGCCATCTCACTAGTCCAAGTTACCAATTTCAGTTGACAATTCATCATACTGATAGGTCTAAGAGTCAAAGGGATCACACAAACAAGACTAGTGTCTGCTAATACTAACTGATAGAATCAAAAAGGGAGAGAACAATCCCACATGGGAAGCAGGATACACAGCAGACTCATAGAATGGCAGATGGTCCTAAACAGCACTCTAGCCTCAGAATCAGCCCTTAAGGCATTCGGCTCTGGCTGAAGAGCCCATGAGAGTATTTCAGGCATGGAAAGCCAAGACACTCTGGCAAAAAAAAAAAAAAAAAAAAAAACCCTAAATGAAAGATCTCTGCGGGTGAGATCCCAGTAGAAAGAATGGGCCATCAAAGAAGGAGGTACCTTTCTCTGAAGGGAGGAGAGAACTTCCACTTTGACTACGACCTTGTCTAAATAAGATCGAAGTTGGCAAACTCAAAAGGCTTTCAAAGCCTTGGCAACTCATGACAAGAGCCTAGGGTGATTACTGACGCCATAAACAAGAGTGTCAATTTGTTAAGTCAACAACAGGAGTCACTGTGCACTTACTCCTCATGTAGGATCTCTGTCCTTAATGTGCTGTACATTGTGAAGTAATGCTATAACTAGTACTCAAACAGTATTTTTCACTTTGTGTTTCTATGTGGGTGCAAACTGTTGAAAGCTTTACTTAATATATGCTAAACTTATCTCCTGTATATAAAGAGAATTGAAAATGAATCTTGATGTGAATGGAAGGGGAGAGGGAGCAGGAAAGGGGAAGGTTGCGGGTGGGAGGGAAGTTATGGGGGGAAAAAGCCATTGTAATCCATAAGCTGTACTTTGGAAATGTATATTTACTAAATAAAAGTTAAAAAAAGGTAGCCCTTACCATAAATACCAATTCTGAACAGTAGAACTGAGAACAGAGGCTGCTAACACTCTTGAGCACAATGGAAAAGCCCAGCATTTAAGTATTCTGCATGCTTTATCCCAAAGAATCCTCAGGATACTCCAGTTTTACAATTGAGAAAACTAGAACTCCTTGAAGTGACAAAGCTAGTGGATGAAGAGCCAGAATTTAGGCATCCACATTCTGACTCCTAATTCTGTTTTTGACAAATCCTAATTTACAAATAGTGCTTTGATGTTGTAATAGTAAGAGTTTCTCCACAATGAACTTCCGTCCCCAATTTACGTGGCTATTTCTCCCCTTGTATAAAGGTCTCTTGGGCCCACCATAACCGCAAAGTTAACTAGGGAATTGTACTAGAAAGTAAATAGGTCTTAATCCCTTTATATTCAGCTAAGGGTCTCTGGTATGCTTTGCTTTTCTCACATATACATTGAAATATAATGTATTTTGTGATGTTAATATTAGAGTAGCATTTAGAGGCTCAAAACCTGACACTCAGTTTTAAAATCCTATCATGAGATGAATTTACCTTTGCTGTGCCAAAAGGAAAACATCAAAATGAAAAAGCAGTGCATTTAATAATCACCCAAATGCACAGGCAGGAGAGGAGCTGGCTGTCTGCATGACGCCAAGCCGCCCCTGCCCTTTGTGAAGCAGATCCACGCCTTCTGTCTTTGGCTATTTATTCATTTCCAGAGCTTCACTTCCTGTTTGGTATGCATCCCATGAGCTGCCAGTGCCAGACATTCTGAAACAAATTACCAAATGGACTCTGGGCAGACCTCTTGTTCTCACTGTGAATTTCAAGATATATAATTTCCCACGGATCCCAGGGTATCCCTTTCAGGGATGCTGAAAGGGGTCAAATTTCCTTTCCTGGAGGATGCATTCTTAGAGCCTGAGGGCAGAGGGCAGTAGTAAGACCTCCTGTGATTCTAACCTGGTTTGCAACCTGTTTCAGAGAAAAGATCATGGGCTTTGAAATCAAAATACCTGAGTTCATGTCTGCACACTTTATGCAAGGTGAAGGGAACAATAACCTACTGTAGAAGACTATTGCAGTAATTCCCGGAGATGTCTAACAGTACTCCCATCATATCGGGCATTGAGTCTACATACAAGAACATACTGAGCCCTGTGAAGGGAAGGATTACCTCTATCTTTCTAGCCAGTTAACAGATAGAAAAGTACACAGTGTGTTGCAGTTGCTGAAACTGAGATATATAGAGGTAAAATAATATGCCATCTGCCCTTCAGGAAATTGTTGCAAGACATTCTTTTTTTAAAAAAGATTTATTTTATTTACCTGAAAGCCAAAGTTGCAGAGAGAGAGAGGTCTTCCATCTGCTGGCTCACTCCCCAAATGACCAAAACGGCTAGAGCTGGGCCACGCCAAAGACAGGAGCCAGGAGCTTATTCTAGGTTTGCCATATAGGTGCAGGGGCCTAAGTACTTGGGCCATTTTCCGCCGTTTTCCCAGTGCATTAGTAGGGAGCTGGATTGGAAGTGAAGCAGCCAGGACTTGAACTGGCACCCATATGGGATGCCTTTGCTGCAGGTGGCGGCTTATCCCACCACACCACCAAGCCAGCCCCAGAGGCAAGACATTCTGATCCCGCCATGTCACCTGAAAACACCCCTCCCAAGTCCCCACATTTTCCCCCACTTGTTTTGCTCCAGAAGCAATTGATGATGCTCTGTTCTTATGACTGTTTTTCTATATTGTTTTTATTTGTTCTCTCTTAAGTTGGATGTACCTAGTTTATTTCCTTTTTAATTAGCTTGTTCATCTTTTTCTTATGTTCACAGGCCTAAGCAGAAACAATCATGCAGTGTTTAACCTAGTATGAAATTGAGGAATAAAGAAGTATGTGGTAGGAGTAAGCTTCCCCCTTCACTAGCTCCCAAAGGAGTTAGACAGCTGTGGAGCTGTTTAGTACTCTTTGCTTCTCCAGAACAAGGGACCACTGGGGGACATGGCAAAGATCCATCCACACAGAATGAGGAGAAGCATAAAGAGCATTGGAGAAGGAGTCAGTTTCTCTGTCTCACATCTGTAAGGGGCTAGTGTGGGGTCAGTTCATTTGGTCTTAAACCCACTCTGTATCATAATTATATCATGGGCATTGTTTTCTATCAATATACTTTACCTTTTACAGCAGTCTTAGTTTCACAGCAAAATTAAGTGGAAGGTACAGGAAGTTCCCATATATCCCCTCCAATCCCTCCCCCACTGTAGACATTCCACACCTGTGTGGTACATTTGCTACCAGTGAAGAACAACACTGATCCATTTAAATCAACCAAAGTCCACAGATTACATTAGGGCTCATTCTATTGTATATTCTATGGGTTTTGACAAATGTACATTGACATGTATTCATCATTATAGCATCATATAGAAAATTTTTGCTGCCTGAAAAGCCCTCTGTTCTCTGTGCCTGCTCATCCTTCCTTCTACTCAGATGCCTAGAAACCACTGATCATTTTTCTCTTTGCATACCTTTGCCTTACAGGATGTCATAAAGCTGGAATCATCCATTATGCAGCCTTTTCATATTGGCTTCTTTCTTCTTTTTTCAATTTTTTTATTATTTTATTCATTTGAAAGGTGGAAATAGAAAGAGATCTTCTATCCACTAGTTCACTCGCCAAATGCACAACACCCAGGGATGGGCCAGGCCAAAGCCATAAGCCAGGAACTCACTCCAGATCTCCTACATGGGGGCAGGAACCCACCACTTGAGCCTTCATCCACCACCTCTCAGCGTGTACATTCGCAGGAAGTTAGAATCAAGAATAGAGCCAGGACTCAAACCCAGGCACTCTAATACATGCTGTGGGCATCCCAAGCAACATCTTAACCACTGTGCCAAACAGCCACCTCAGATTGGCATAAGATTTATTTATTTATTTGAAAGAGTTGCACAGAGAGAGAAGGAGAGCAGAGAGAGAGAGAGATCTTCCATCTGCTGGTTCACTCCCCAACTGGCTGCAATGGCCAGAGCTACACCAATGTGAAGCCAGGAGGCAGGAGCTTCTTCCAAGTCTTCCACGTGGGTGCATGGCTTTTGTCACTTGGTGATGTGCACTTCCGGCTCCTCCACATCTTTTCATGTCTTGATAACATGTTTACCTTTAAGCCTGAACAATATTCACTACAGTAGTGAATTTTTTAAAGGAAAAGTCAAGCCAGATTTACTCCATCAGACTTTTTGGGTTTTAATCAAATCCTCAAGGAGATTCTAGTGCACATCCAGCTAGATGATTATAAAGATTTCTCCTGAATTTAAAAATTATTGCATTGACACCTCCTAGATTTAAGTTGACTCTTCCTTTGAGGAAAAATATGTCCTCCAAGATGAGCATGGCTTTGCTCCATCTGCTGATGGAGCATGGCGTCCTCCATTCACCAGTGAGTCCTCACAAGGGGAGAATATGAAAGAAACTGAGCAGGACGGCTGCTCCAACTGATACAGTGGCTTCTGCTTTCAGATCTTGATCCATTGAAAGGGAGGAAGGAGAAACAAAAACTTAAGACAGCATGGCAGAAAATAGAAGTGCTAAGATATCTAACAGCCTAATTTTTCCACATGCTAAAAGTACTGTAGAGAAATTATCTCTTAGTTTTATTTCTATAGGAAGCATTGTTTACCCATTTAAAGATAGAGAATCCAAGGCCAGACTTTAAGAAGCTGAGAAAATAGAAATTCACTGTATTATCTGCCAGTCATCTTATACTATTATTTTACTCACCGCAATCTAGATTATAAATGTGAGGATGAAGACCACATGTGTTTGTTCACCATTGTAACCCAAGTACTTGACAGACACAAAGTACACAATCAATACTTCTTGAAATATATCTTAGATGAGCAATTTCTCACAGGGAATATTCTGCCTTCTTTTGTTAGGTTAATTGTAATAGGAAATTAAAGCGAAACTATTTAAAATTGCTGATACTTTTATGGGATTCTACTTTTTTTTATCACACAGGCCTCAGACAAGGACATGTTTTCAAGCTGTAGATGATTCAATAAAGCCTGTTAAACTTCAAATTCATGATCACACTAGCAATGGAGGTTCACTTCCTAAGCTCAATCTGACACACCTTTTGATCAAAGAGAGCCAGGTTAATGGTGCCTGTGATTCATCACCCTTCCAGGAGAACCACAGACCCCTTTCTACGATGCCTCAAATGTGTTTACAGTTTCTTTAGACTAAGCATTAATTCCCTCCATATTAAAAATCACCAACAATGAATAAAAAACAGGGTTCCCTTCTAGCTACATAATATTTCTTTTTCTTTTTTTTTTTTATTTGACATATAGAATTGGACACTGAGAGAGAGAGACAGAAAGAAAGGTCTTCCTTCCGTTGGTTCACCCCCCAAAATGGCTGCTACAGCCCACAGTGTGCCAATCCGAAGCCAGGAGCCAGGTGCTTCTTCCTGGTCTTCCATGCGGGTGCAGGGCCCAAGCACTTGGGCCATCCTCCACTGCCTTCCCTGGCCACAGCAGAGAGCTGGACTGGAAGAGGAGCAACTGGGACTAGAACCTGGCGCCCAAACGGGATGCCGGCTCCACAGGCAGAGGATTAACCAAGTGAGCCATGGTGCCGGCCCCCTACATAGTATTTATTCATAAATCCTCTCGAAGGGCTTCTAATGACAGATAACTCATATTGTAGTCCTAGAATGAGCCACATTTGCCCCTGGGCCTTCTCAGTCTAGTAAAACATTAGATATTTAGGATATGCATTAATTCTCTCATACCATTCACTGCTTGTATTTCCAAAGAGCTATTAGTTCAGTGCTAATGAGGTCAGAATCCCAGATTTTATTTCTTGTGTGCACAAATGATTATGTCTCTCTTGTTTAGCCATATAAAGATCACTGAATTTTGCCAGTTGTGATGATTTTTCCTTTGTGAACAAATTTCTAAGAGAATACAGAATTGTTTTATTGTCTGGTTCTCAAATGTCTTATTCCATAAATGAGAATGATAATAATTCTTCATTACATATTTTGTAATATACAAAAATTGATCCAAGAAAACTATTTATATGAATGTATTTAGTAAACAGTATAGAAAGAAAAGAAGGAAGAAAGTAAAAGGAGGAAATGTTTCTTCTAAGATAGTACAGGCTAAGCTGCTGCCTACCACTCCAGCATTCCAGATCAGAGCAGCAGTTCAAGTTTTGACAGCTCCACTCTCAGTTCGGCTCCCTGCTAATGTGCCTGGGAAAGCAGCAGAAGATGGCCCAGTTGCTTGGGCCCATACTGCCCATGTGAGAGACCCAAAGGAGTGTCTGGCACCCTCTTCAGCCTAGATCAGCCCTGGCTGTTGCAGGCACTTGAGGAGTGAACTGGCATATGGAAGATCTCTGTCTCTCCCTCTCACTCTGTGTCACTCTGCCTTTCAAATAAATAAACCTTTAAAAATAGTACAGATTAAGCATCCTAATCTCAAAATCCAAAATCTAAATTTTTTTGAACACCAACATGATGCCACAAGTGGAAATGTCCACTTCTGACTTCATATGATGGGTCACAGTCAAAACAAAAGAACACTAAAAATAATATATAAAATTTTTGTATATAAAGTGCAAATGACATATAAATGAGTCTCACTTTTTTTTTTTTTTTGACAGGCAGAGTGGACAGTGAGAGAGAGAGACAGAGAGAAAGGTCTTCCTTTGCCGTTGGTTCACCCTCCAGTGGCCGCCACGGCCTGCGCGCTGCAGCCGGCACACCGCGCTGATCCGAAGGCAGGAGCCAGGTGCTTTTCCTGGTCTCCCATGGGGTGCAGGGCCCAAGTACTCGGGCCATCCTCCACTGCACTCCCTGACCACAGCAGAGAGCTGGCCTGGAAGAGGGGCAACCGGGACAGAATCCGGCACCCCGACTGGGACTAGAACCCGGTGTGCCGGCGCCGCAAGGCGGAGGATTAGCCTAGTGAGCAGCGGCGCTGGCCGGAGTCTCACATTTAGACTTGGGTATCATCCCCAATACATCTCATTCTATACATGCAAAAATTCCAAAATCCAAAAATATCCAATTTTAAAATGTTTGTCCCCAAACACTTTGGATAGGGGATATTCAACCTGTATTAATAGAGTATCATGGTTGTCTTTCATTGTCTCTTCCTACTCAGTGTGCAGCTGTCATTTTTATGATCAAAACACCCAATAATTTTCTCAAGGAGCCACTTGTTTTCCACTTGGTGTTTATGTGGTTTGATACACTCCCTATATTCAGCAGTCGGCCCAAGTCACAGGCCTTACCAGTCAACTCAGCTCCATTTTATTGCCCACAGTGATTATTTCATGATTGGCACAGGCACACATCAACACATTGCCAACCTCAGAACTTTCCTGAAAGTTTGACAAGAGGCCTTCTCCACAGACCTGGAATGAAAACATGAGTCAGCAGTATCTTGGAACCATCCTGAGCTGTCAGCCTTCCTGAAAATAGAAACAAATTGAAATTTGTGGGATCCAGAGAGAAAAAGAGCTAACCTCTGATGACATTGAGCACCTAGATCTAGCTACATCTAAAACTAATAAATTTTGTTCTCAGTCCATAAATTCCCTTTTTTATTTGAAGCCACCTTAGTTAACTTTCTATCACCAAGGCTGGAAGAGCCTAGCATGATTCCAGAATGTAGAAAAAAGACCCAAAAACATCAGGCTTGCCATTGCACTTGGAAACAGGGCAAAAGTTGCACAGATAAAGCTCATTAGCATCTTTTTGTTTGAATTGTACATATTTATTCTGTATATATGTGATAATTTGATACACGTATTCAATGTGTGATGATCAAATCAGGTTACTTAGCATTTCTATCTCCTTAAACTTTTTAAATTTTTTATTAACACTTAATTCTATATACTTATTGATTTCTAATTACTAATGTTAAAAGTAGTTAAGCAAATGAAAGATCTCTGTAAGTGAGATCCCAGTGGAAAGAACAGGTCATCACAGAAGGAGGTACCTTTCTCTGAAGGGAGAAGAGAACTTCCACTTTGACTATGACCTCGTTTAAATAAGATTGGAGTCGGTGAACTCAAAATGCTTCCATAGCCTTGGCAACTCATGACAAGAGCCTAGGGAGATTACTGACGCCATAAACAAGACTGTCAAATTGTTAAGTTAACAACAGGAGTCACTGTGCACTTACTCCTCATGTAGGATCTCTGTCCTTAATGTGTTGTCCAATGTGAAGTAATGTTATAACTAGTACTGAAGCAGTATTTTACACTTTGTGTTTCTGTGTGGGTGCAAACTGATGAAATCTTTACTTAATTTATACTAAATTGATCTTCTGTATATAAAGAGAATTGAAAATGAATCTTTATGTGAATGGAATGAGAGAGGGAGTGGGAGATGGGAGGGGTGCAGGTGGGAGGGAAGTTATGGGGGGGAAAAAACCACTGTAATCCATAAGCTGTACTTTGGAAATTTATATTTCCTAAATAAAAGTTAAAAAAGAAACAACAAGTAGTTAAGCAATGGTTTCATTTCTCTGAGCCTTATCTTTACATACATGAAGTGGGGAAGACAGCTAAATATCAGATAGAATTTTCTGGAGGATTAAATTAAATATGTTAAGAGTGTGTCTCACTGTATGCACTCAGAATTTTCTGGAGGATTAAATTAAATATGTTAAGAGTGTGTCTCACTGTATGCACTCCATACACTACTTCCTACACCTCCAATTAGCTCTTAGTAACCCAGAGATGAGAAGGAATCCAACATGTTCTCAGCAGTTGTGCCCTTGAGGCTGTCAGCCACAACCGAGTTCCAGGCTCATTTTTCCATTCACTTGAGTTCCACCACAATGTGACTAACCAGATTACTATCTCCAACTGGCAGCAGTTATTGTATCATTCTCCATAAAACCTAGAATACTTTATCAGTGTAAGTAGAAAATGTGGTGTACAGGTGGGGTTCCACAGCAGAGGAAATGTCACAGACAGTTGAAAACACTTCAAGATAGAAAAAAGAAATCTCATTTCAAGTTTCTTCTCCAGAGGGCTTTGTAAAGACAGGCATCTGTAAATGAAGCCACAAATTTGGCCTTTTTAAAATAGTTTAGTCATAGTGTCTGCAAATACTAACCGATAGAATAAAAAAGGGAGAGAACAATCCCACATGGGAAGCAGGATACACAGCAGACTCATAGAATGGCAGATGGTCCTAAACAGCACTCTAGCCTCAGAATCAGCCCTTAAGGCATGTGGATCCGGCTGAAAAGCCCATGAGAGTATTTCATGCATGGAAAGCCAAGACACTCTGGAAAAAATAATGACCTAAATGAAAGATCTCCGCGAGTGAGATCCCAGTGGAAAGAACGGGTCATCAAAGAAGGAGGTACCTTTCTCTGAAGGGAGGAGAGAACTTCCACTTTGACTACGACCTTGTCTAAATATGATCAGAGTTGGTGAACTCAAAAGGCTTCCATAGCCTTGGCAACTCATGACAAGAGCCTAGGGTGATTACTGACGCTATAAACAAGAGTGTCAAATTGTTAAGTCAACAACAGGAGTCACTGTGCACTTACTCCTCATGTAGGATCTCTGTCCTTAATGTGCTGTACATTGTAATTTAATGCTATAACTAGTACTCAAACAGTATTTTTCACTTTGTGTTTCTATGTGGGTGCAAACTGTTGAAAGCTTTACTTAATATATGCTAAACTGATCTTCTGTATATAAAGAGAATTGAAAATGAATCTTGATGTGAATGGAAGGGGAGAGGGAACAGGAAAGGAGAGGGTTGCGGGTGGGAGGGAAGTTATGTGGGGGGAAGCCATTGTAATCCATAAGCTGTACTTTGGAAATTTATATTCATTAAATAAAAGTTTAAAAAAACTAAAGAGCAAAAAAAATATTTTAGTCATAAAATGAACAAGGAAGCCATAAGCAATTCAGGCATATGATGTTTTTAAAAAGAAAAGAAAGGCAATGTTGGAAGAGTAGCAGGACAGTAGGATAGAGAGAAATCGAATAACAGGCAACAGAATGTAGTTAGACAGGAAGAATAAGTGTTTTAGTGTTCTACAGAACACTAAGATGACTATCATTTATAACAATATATTATTTATTTTATAAAGAACTAGGAGAGGGGAGTTCTAAGGCTCTCAACATCAAGAAATGACAAAGATTTAAGGAGATGGAAATGCTAATTACCCTGATTTAATCATTATACATTATATCCATGTATTGAATTATGACATTATACCCCATAAATATGTGTAATTACTATGTGTGAATTTAAAACTTTCCAAGAAAAGAGAAAGGTAATGATCAGCTTGCACTTATTAAAATAGAAACTAAACACAGAGATAATAGCTCCAAACTTCTGGCCACCTACTGTGTGCTATGTTCTATATGCATTTTATTTGCAACCTTTTGCACCTTCTTAGGTGGTCATTCTTTTATCCTTTCACAGATGCAAATGCTAAAGAAAAGAATCTGAAAAGTTAAACAGCTTGTCTGAGGTCATGTCCACACAGCTCCATCTCCATTAGTGCCTCTCTTGTCTAAGCCATCATTCCTGTTCTGGCCTCAGAGCTGGTGACTCTGTTTCTGTTTGGCAATTTTATGCTCTACATTGCAAAGGGCTTCTAGAAAGTCTTAACAAATAATAAATCAAATCACCTCCTTCTTAAAATTGATCCAAGGCTCTGGAAAAGAAGCGAGCAGTTTCTTTAAAACTAAACATATAACTACCATACCACCAAATGATTGCATTTACCCAAGAGAAATGAAAACTTATGATTACACACAAGTGTTCATAGCAGCTTTACTCATAACAGCCAAAAGCTGGAAACAACTCAGTGGGTGAATGATTAAATAAACTAGTGCATCCATACCATGTAATTGCTGTATTACTCAGCAAGGAAAGGAAACATTATTGATACATGGAACAACTTGGCTGTTGAAAAAAGTCAACCCCAAAATGTTATATACTATAAAGCTCTGTACATATAACAGTTTTGAAATGACAGAATTATAAAAATAAAGGGAAGATTAATAGTTGCCAGGAGTTTGGGATGGGGGGGGGGCATGTGGGAGAGATATGGATGTGGCTACAGAAGAGCAACATGAAGTCTCTTTGTGGTTATAGAACTGTTCTGTATTGTCTGTGGTAGTAGATAAAGGACTACATAAGGGATAAGATTGCATAAAATACACACACACACACACACAAAAGACAAGTAAAACTGGGGAAATCTGAGTAAGATCCGTGGATTATATTAATGTCAATTTACTGGTTGTGATGTTGCATTACAATGTTGCAAGATATTAACATTGGGATACATAGGATTTCTGCTTATTTCTTACAACTGCATATGAATCTGTAATTATTCAAAATACCCAGTTTGACTTTTAAAAACTCACCAAGGCTTCCCATGATGTTCAAATCATTACAAGACAAGACTTGCCGTGGCTCAGAGAGCCCTACATGACCTGGGCCCTTCAGAACTCTCTGATCTAATCTACTGCCTTACTTGTGCCCTGCTTCTTAAAGCATACATAAGACTTTGCACTAGTTAACTTCCTTTTGTTGAAATCCTCTTCCTCTGATCTCTGTGGCTCCTCCTGGCTACTCAGTCTTCTACCTGTTACCTTCTCAGGGAGGCTTTTCCTGATGACATAATGTAAAGAGGCACCCAGCCACCCTGTTGCTTCACTTTATGTAAATTAGCATTGTGGTGTTCATGGATGTTATGTTTGGTTCACTTTTTCATGTTGTTTATATTTGCTTTTCTCTTGTGGAAAGTAAGGTCTTAGTAGCAGGGATGTTGCTTGTGTTATTAGCTGCTATAATTTCATCAACTGAAACAGTGTCAAATACATAGTAGGCACTCAACAGATGTTCATTGCATAGAAATAGACACACCTGAATGATAATCTGTGGAGAGGCCTCATTTAATTACGAGTCATGTTCTTGACATTCAAGGTTCTACCTGCCTTCAGTGGGTTTAGCATCTCCATCCAGATATTATATCTTAGTGTTTTAATGCAAGTATCACTATTGGCAGGACAGCTTAGAGGTGGAAGAGCCAAAATTGTGGAGAACAGACAAATTCCAGATTTGGACAGAAGAGTGGAAAAGGTACAGGTGCAGGTAGTAATAGAATGGTAGACAAGATGGGAAAGTCAGGCATATTCAGCAAACACGTGCTGACCTCCTTATGGGCCAGACACTGCCATGCACTGCAAGGACTGGAAATGAGATCATCCTAGTCCTGAGCCTTCAGTTGGTCCATATGATTTCCATCCGGAAAACCCATCAGAAAAGGGCATTATCTGAGTTACCAGGTAAATGAACAACCTGAGCAGAATGACCAGAGGACTCCATCTTAGAGATGGTAACCACTGGGAAAATGAAATAGTCAGGGACCAGACCATTAGCCTCCATTCCCCATACAATGGAGCAAGTCTGCTTTATCCTGTAACACTTACTAGGCTTCTCTGAACAAGAAATGATTCCGTAGTCAAAAGGTATTTGAAACCAATGTGTATAAGGCAGACCAAGTTCTTGGGCTACCTTAACAGTAAAAGAAAAGATTTTGAAAACATTCCATAATTTCAAGACGATATTTGCTTTAAACCTTTTCCACTTCTGTCTTTAAGAAATAGATAAATAAATGTACTGACATTCTCATTTTCAAGTCCCCAGTGAGTTTCATTGTCACAGTCACCTGGGGTTATTAGGTTGCTTCCTTCACAATTGCTGGCCAGGCTAGGCCACCATAGGCTATCATATGCTTCACACATCCTGCTCGAATTGGAACAGAGCTGTCTCATCCTTCAGAATAGAACAAAGGCTGGGTATTGATTTCTTCAAGCAATAGTGTTTAACTCTTGTGCTTTCAGCCTGAAGGCCCTGGAAGCCCCAGGAGTTTTTCAAGAGTGAGGCATCCCTCTTTCTCTTGGACTAAAGATGTTTGTTGTTATAGTCTCTCTGATCTGTAGTGGAAGCACCATTCATGAGCTGAAAGGCCATACCAGAGGAAAAAAAAAAGCAGGGTATCATGTATTTACTAAATGCCAGCCCCCTCCTGCCATCATGTCATACACTACCAGGATTAGCCATTCTGACTCACTGATTGACCAGATCAAAGTCAGAAAGAAAAAAAAAATGGTAAGCTCTAAGACATACAGTGTTCCAGAGTTTAACATGGGACAATCCAGTCCATTCTGATGAGGTCCTCCCAGCAGCCCTATATGAGGGAGAAGGCAGGGATTATCAGGTTCATTTTATAGATGAGAAAATTATTTCAACAAAACACAGAGTTTAGCCTAGAGTTCTTAGTTCTTGGAGTTTTCTCCAGTGCATTATATGTCTTAAAAAAACCCTTTGACATTTTTTCCCTGAAATGAATAATATGAATCAAATTGGTCCAAATTACTGTTTCCTTTAATTAAAGTCAACTTTAACCCATGTTTCATACAGTCTAAATGGAGAAAGGCACAGGCCTTGGTATAAATCTCTATTTCTCAAATCTGAACTTTCCCATAGGACTAGTCTGAGCTGTTAGCTCTTCCATGCCAAAGACCCCATCAACATTGGGAAACATTATCAGTTTTTCTTTTTTTTTAAGAGTATACAAACTGATAGAAGTTAATTTATATTTTTTAAAGATTCATTTTATTTATTTGAAAAGCAGAGTTGGGGGGGGGGGGAAGAAATCTTCCATTTGCTAGTTCATTCTCCAGATGGCTGCAACAGACAGAGCTGCGCCAAACCGAAGCCAGGAGCCAGGAGTCAGGAGCTTCTTCTGAGTCTCCCACGCAGGTGCAGGGGCCCAAGGACTTGGGCCATCTTCTACTGCTTTCCCAGGCCATAGCAGAGAGCTAGATTGGAAGTGGAGCAGCCAGTACTTAAATCAGCGCCCATATGGCATGCTGGTACTGTGGGCGGCAGCTTTACCCACCATGCCACAGCACTGGCCCCTCAGCTTTTCTTGATACAGAAATTACAAGACGTTTGTTATTAACATCACATTATGACAAGAATAATATTGATGAAGCATTAGTGTTTCTTACTGTATTTTCATACCTATTTGAATCTTACAGTGAAGTAGATATTCATAGCTTATTTTAAAGAAAAATAGATGAAGAAATCAAAGAACACAAAATTAGTTAAATCACATGATATAGGATACCCAATGACGGTCAAATCTAGGTGCCAGCAACTTTACTAGATTCTAAAATCTATTCTTTTATCCTCTTAAGCAGAAAGAAAAATATGTATTTTTCCACAAATACACATTGAGCACCTGGTATACACCAGATATGAGTCTACTCACTGAGTCATAGCAGTAAACAAACCAGACAAAATCCCTGCCCTCCTAAAGCTGACATTCTAAATGCAAACATTAATGGTTTATAATTACTATTCCTTGCAGTCAGTTGCCTTACACAAAAATAAAATAAGACCTCTTCACATACATATCACAAAATGAAAAACTACTGGAAGTCATAGGTACACATGAAAGCTGTGGTTCTTTTTTTATTTCAAAGTGATTGTTAGATAACTGATTCACCACTCCCATTCACTACTAAGATAATAGACAAAGTAGGCGGGGATCTGCACAATTCCCTGCATGTAAGCTGTATCTTAATTGCTTTTTCTCTCAAGAGAGCATAGCAGAACACAAGAAGTGTTGTTACTAGATGAGAACCATGACTGCATGAGTAATGACTTGCAAACTTCAATCGTTTAACTAGGAACAGTAATGATATCCTATTCTGAGCCAACTGACTAGCCACAAGAATCTTTTATTGTGAGATTTCCGCATGGGAGAAAGGAGCAACTTACTAATTCATCATAAAACATATGTATTGTATCATAGATCTATATGTCATGTGTGATGACTGCCAGTCTGGAAATATATATAGCTTTCAGTATAAACATTTCAAATTCCTCAGTTTAGCACAAAATAGCAATGTGGGGGGTCAGAAATGGCCTTCCAAATAGGCAAAATAAAAGAATCAGGAGGTATAGAAAATCTCCAATCTTGCAGGTGTGCCTTTGTCCAGTCTTATATATGGTTCATACCAGAAAGAAGCATGATAGTTACTAAGATTTTTCATGGGTCTTTTTATCATCAACATCATGGGAAATCAAAAATCTTGAGGTAAGAAAAGTGATGTTTTTATTGAAGCTAAGAAATTTGCCCTCAGCCATAAAGCCTTAGAACTCAGCTGTGTGGTCAGGTTCTCTATATAAAGCAGAATTCATTCCACATAATTGAAATGAAGATAATTTAAGGACTTTTTACAAAAAGAGTATAGGCCTAGTTTAGGGAGCAAATCAAAGATGGTGGGTTATTGATAAACTATTATAATGTGACAAAATACCCCAGAAATCAAAGTTAGGATTCTCCAAGGACCTAATGCCAGCTGAAGCCATGGAAGAGAAGTCTCCAGAGGAGTTGTAGGGTGCAGTTCTTATCTGAAATAGAGTGCCAAGGCAGAGAATGAGACAAGAAACATACTTCAACCTATCATTACCACCACACTTCAAAATATTGCCATTGTATCTTATTGACCAAATCCAACAGCCTGCCAACAAGGAGCCTGGTGATCCATTCTACAAAGGTCAAGTTTGCAGAGCACAGAATATGACAGAAATAGATAAGAATAGAAATAGATAAGAATAGAACTGGGGGTACAAGTGAGCAAAAAGAAATTAATTTTACCTATTCCAGCCACATCCCAGGCCTCCTGTGTGTCCCTCCCCTGGCCTTCTCAGCATCTGCTCTTCCTGTCTCAGAGCCTTTGTGCATGCTGATCCTTTTTTCTTCGTTGAATTCCTTATCCTGGCTCCTCTTCTTGTTAATGGCTTCTACTGTTCCTTTAAGGCCCCACCTGAACACTATTTCCCAGGGAGATTTCCATAGACCTCAACATTTCAGAATCCTAATTTATAAAGGGTACTGAAACATCATGCAAAATGTAATGAGATGAAAATAAATTGGATTTACCAAAGTCCTCTTGAGTATGCTTATGATACTATACTGGGGGTAAAATCCAATGGAAAACCAGGAATGGGCTAAACTGCCTTGCAAGAGGGGTGGGTTTGGCTAACTGAGGGAGTTTCATTATACCTAGTGGGGCATGAGATTTAGGGCCAGTGCAGAATCCTTCAGATCAGGAAAGGAGAGGGTCAGGACTACCACCACAGCCCCCAACTCAGCCTCTCCTGCAAATTACCTGTTAATGAGCTCACATTTATCCACATGGAGAGTTCCACAGCAATAGATCACATATCTAATTCCAACCAGGAATTAGCTATACCTATTTTATACTGCTTTAATATTTCTTATTTCTCCATAGTTAAAATGTATCACACTGGGCAGGCATGTAACCTAAAGGTCAAGGCACTGGTTAAACTGTCTGTGTCCTGTATCAGAATGCTTAGACTGAATCCCCTGCTCTGGCTCCTGAGTCCAGCTCCCTGCTAATGCAGCTCCTGGTAGTAATGGGATTCCTCCCCCAGATGCAAGACATCCAGACTGAGTTCCTGACATCCAGCCCAGCCCAGTCTAGCCCCAGCTGTGTGGGTGTTTGGAAAGTGAACCAACAGAGGAGATGATTGTGCTTGCTTGTTCTCTCAAATAAATAATTTTAAATGTCTCAGTGTTAATGATATCTTCTCTAGCCTAATACTATAAGATTTAACCAAGTTCATGCTTCTTTAATACTATATTGTGCTTACTTCACTGCTAGATAAGTATCTTCAAAATCATATTAAATAGGGACAGGTATTTGGTGTAGCAGTT